>NC_072731.1:121375212-121459306 GCF_026930045.1 Uloborus diversus | reverse complement strand
GATTCGGGGGATTGTTCTGGAATTTTTTCGAAATTGAAGTCTTGAAAGACCAATCTAAGCAATCTTTATTGATGCAAGGCTAAAGGGGAAGGATCTTTTCCTTGAAAAAAATCCGAAACTAGAATCTAAAGCAAATTTGAGCCATTTCAAAATTTGAGGAATAAGAATTTATTCGGAGGTTTCTTTTCGAAAATTTTTTGAAATTGTAATCTTTAAAGTAAAAATTTAATCTTATCTTTGATGACACAAAGACTGTAGAGATCTCATTGAAACTTTTTTGAAATTAAAATCGTAAAAATGTTTAAACAATCTTTGATCATGTAAAAAGTGCAATGACGGTCACCTCCCCTCTGCCACGGGTAGTCACCAATGTCAGCTTACCAGCACGCAGCTACAGTGAAATTTTTGACAACTTTCATCCGCATTACTTTCCACTTCAGCACAATATATCATTTTGAGCCATAATACCAACTCTTCAATTGACTGTTTAATGACTGTTGACAAAATTACTGTTTTGTCTTTCACTCAAGTGAAAAACTCTAAAATTCAATAAGAACTTCGAGTATTTTTATCTATAATAGTTAAGGAATATTATCATTAGAAAAAAATATTTAGAAAAAAGATCAAATTGAAAATCGTTCGAATTTCTCTCTTTACATCGCAAAATGCGAGTAAGTCAACTTCAAAAAGAAAAAAAAAGAAGATTGCTTGGGTTTAGGCTTAATATCAGAAAAAAAAAATCCTCCTAGCAACTTGAGATGAGTTTTAACAGGTCCCCCCCTCCCGCTACCTAAAAAAATGGATTTTTATAAAATAATGTGTATTTTTGTATAGACAGGGAACTTGCATTCAGTTTACATTAAAACTTTTTAAACAGATGTTTTGAAAAGCTTGTATAAATATTTGACTTCTTAAAAATGTTTTAATGCATTTATGATATTTGTAGGATTTTATAATGATATCCAAATTAAATTTAAACGAATACTTTCGCTTTGTAGAAGTATTCAGAAATCCAACGATTTTTGTTACAATTTTTCAATGAAAGTTGCTTTCGGAATTTACAAGAACCGTTCCTTTAGTGTTTAGTGCAATAAAAGGAACTATGCAAGAAAATTAGCAAAAGTTATTTTTGTGGCATAGTTCCATTTCTTGGTCTCAACAGTTCCATATGGCTTTGAGGAATGAGTACGAAACTTTAGCATTCAATTTACATTAGAAATATATGAATAGACGTTTTCAAAAGTCTATAAATATTTCATTTTTTAAAAAGTGTTTCAATTCATTAATGATATTTGTGAGATTTTCTAATGGTATGCAATTTAATTGAAAGGAGTGCCTTCGAGGTAGCTAAAGTAAGTATTTGAAATCCAACGATGTTTGGTACAAGTTTGCAATGAAAGTTACTTGCATAATGTTTCAGAATTTACAAGAACCGTTCCTTTAGTGTTAAGTGCAATAAAAGGAACTATGCAAGAAAATTAGCAAAAGCTATTTTTATGATATAGTTCCATTTCTTGGTCTCAACAGTACCATATGGCTTTGAGAAATGAGTAGAAAACTTTTGCATTCAATTTATGTTACTAGAACTATATAAACAGACGTTTTGAAAAGTCTATAACTATTTCAATTCAAAAAAAATTAATCCATTAATGATATTTGTGAAATTTTCTAATGGTATGCAAATTAAATTAAAATGAGCACCTTAGAGGTAACTAAGTACTTGAAATCCATCGATATTTGGTACAACTTTGGAATGAAAGTTTTTACATATGTTTCAGAATTTCTAAGAACTTTTCTTTAGGGCTTGGTGCAATAAAAGGAACTGTGCAAGAAAATTAGCAAAAGCTATTTTTATGGCATAGTTCCATCTATTGGTTTCAAAAAGTGCCATGTAGCTTGAGAAACGAGTAAGAAATTTAAACGAGTAGGTGATAATTACGCATTAGTGAGACACAACATTGGGTTCGTCAATATAATGATGTAATTTTGAAAATGATTTAAATATTACTATTGTTGCTATTATATTGGACGAGAATGGCTACATTCAAGTATTCAGAGCTAGCAACTCCTTATAACGAATTTTCATTTTATCATAACATTAGAAAATGTTCAATAAATAATAAGATTTAAGTGGACCATAGTAAAATCTTTTCAATTATTTTTTCAACGTAATCAAAGAACTTTGTTTCTAAGGAGCTCCAAGATACCTTTGGGAATTCAGTGGTGAAGCACTGTTGTGTAAAACCTTAGAGCTCTTTGGAACAAAGAATGTTTCGACGTGTAAAAGAAACTGGGGAAAAAAATCTTTTTTTCTGCCCATCTGTAACAACACCTGTTTTTTTCCACGACTCCTTTCAGCAAAAATCCCAAAGCTCTAGAAAGTTTTAAAAAAAGTTTCCTCCAAATCAATAGAAATCAAAGTAAAAGAAAGGACGGAAAAAATCTCACTATATTAATTTCACCGTTTGCAGCGCAATCAGTTTCTTCTGTTTATTAGTGCAAAAAAAAAAAAAAAAAAGAGAGAGAGAGAGAAAAACAATTATCGCTAGTGTTTCTTATGCTTTTTTTTCATTGAACTTATAGCATCGCTTTTTTTATCTCCTTGGAATTTGAATTAGGAATAAAGAAAATGTTTTGTAAAGACTTTGCTGAGTTGTTTTAGTTTCTATTCTGTTTTTAATTGTTTTAGTTATGGTAAGGAACTTTTTAAAATCTGAAACAAATGTAATGATTTTTGTTATGTTCACTATACATGGTGTTTCTGGACTCTTAGGCAAATCTAGGTAAGAGGTGATAGTACACATCAGGACAAACAATATAATGGCAAAAATAAGGGTTCCAAACGTCTTCCGAAGGAAATAGGCGCCATTCAAGTTTAGAGCCCAAAATTTCAAATAATCATAAATAACGGAAAAATTGGTCGATTCGTTTGCGGTTTTCGCTAAAATTATTCTTTTATCAGTATTTCCTTGAAAAATAAATTTTGAAGATGTAATTGAAAAAAAATGCCGGTAGAGGGCGCTTTAAACTTTGGAGTAACGAACAACTATTTTTTACCGCTATTTTTCTATCACATTAGATTTTTTCTAATGCTTGGACTCAACCTTAAATTTTCAGCTCAAAATCAGAATCATTGGGCGTGATTAAGTCGCTTAAATTGAATTGTGTTCAGAAGTTGAAATATATTGTCACAAAAAAAAAAAAAAAAAACATTAACCCAGAAGGAAACGAGTGATCTTCACGAAACTTAAAATGGAAGTGGCCTATGACAAGATAAGGAAATGATTACAAATTCAGAACAAAAGATTGTTTTATTAAGAAGTTATGACAAAATAAAGGTTACAAAACCGTAAGTTGTGTAGCCTCCTCTAGCAGCTATACAAAACCAAACACGGCGTGGTATGGAGTGAAATAGGTTGCCTATGATCACTGGGACTAAATCGGGATTCATCGTTAAAGATAACATGCCTCCTGTCTGTCACAATTCAGCTTTTCAAGTGCAGCGAAAATCCAATTCATCGCAATGGAAAACGCAGGTTCGAGATACCAGCGTCTTTCAGTCTACTCAGGATTGTTTTTCTTGGAAGGTGTTAAACGATATGGAACTAATGTTAGCGACTTTGTTGATACGATAGTGGCCGCTCTAATGATGTGCGATTTTCGTGCTCATTTCTGTTTCTAGAATAACTTAACCGACCGCAATCATTTATTTTCACCTACACTAAGCTACTACCATATCGCTCCGACCGAGATGGCGGCAGATATGCGCGTAAAACCAACCTGCTTCTCTGAGACCTACTGTACGTCCCTTTAAAAAGTCTAACAATTGTTCGTACATCTTAAAAGGTCGTTCTAGCCACAATAGCGTCCTTACAACTCGACAGTTTCGTTTTAAGTGCCTTTTGACTCAAACTTTCACACTTTCAATTATACCTACCTTCGCCTATTGTATGCGCATAGCGCGCTTACCGTTTCGCCACTGGCGACGAAATTTAAGTAATTTCTTACCAAACTTCATTCCTGCCGAGGTTTGTTGGTGTGCAGCTCAATTTATTCTTGATGCATACATTTTTTTTTGTGACAAAATGTATTTCAACCTTTGAAAACAGTTCAGTTTTCGCTACTTAATCACTCCCAACAATTTATATTTTGAGCTCAAAATTTAAGTTTAAGTCCAAGCATTAGAAAACATTTAATAAGATTCAAAAATAGCGGTTAAAAAATTGTTGTTCGTTGCCCCAAAGTCTAAAGCGACCTCTATCGGCATTTTTCAAAATACATCTTCAAAATTTATTTCAAGAACATACTGATAAAAAGAATAATTTTAATGAAAACCGCAACCGAATCGACCGATTTTTCCGTTTTTTTATGATGATTTGAAATTTTAGACCCTAAATTTTAACGGCGCCTATCTCCTTCGGAAGACGTTTGGGATCCTTATTTATGCCATTATATTGTTTGTCCAGATGTGTACTATCACCTCTTAAAGATTTGCCCACGAGTTCAGAAACACCCTGTATGTGCGCATTCCATGTCACAATGGGTAAAAAGTTAATCACCTGTCAAAGATATCATAAGGATGTGGCTTTGCCTCGTTAATGTTTCTCTAAAACAAACTACCTTTCTCGTAATACATGGAGAATTGCCAATTCTAAGGTTTAATGCTAAAAGGTAAGGAGTTGATGGAAATAAGGTTATTATGCCATTGCGTGTGTGAAAAAGCTCCCGGAATATTTGAGCAACCCTAATGGATCATTCTACTTCAAGTAGTTCAATCTTCAGAATCGTCTAAACCAGCCGATCTAAAAAGTCGATGTTTTTTTTTCTTCTGAAGGTACTTTACAACGCCAAAGGAACACACACAAAATTCTGACGAGATCTCTTTTATTTTCTGAGTCATTGTGCACTTTAATTTTGGGTGCAGATCATATTGAAAGTAGAGCAGATTTGGGCTGAGTTCATCGAATGTGTATTTGACTCTCCAGACTGAAACTAATTTCTGGGCAAAGTTTGAAGAAAGTTAATCAGAGGCAGTTTTCAAACTTTGTAACTCACACCAAAGTCAACGAGATATATCGTTTTTTTCACTTGGCGTCCCACGTCATAACCCAGTTTGTATGCTGAAACTTATTCGCAACTCCAACGAACTATAGGGGGCACTGCAGTCACTGTCTAATGGTGCCGACTTAAAAACTAAAACAAACGCATGTGGGGTAACGAAGAAAATGCTAAAAGTGTTGTGATTTTTTGTTCGTATGTATGATTTTTTTTTGTTTTATCCTTTTTAAATCAATATTTTAAGTCCTGGGGATATTTTGGCCCAAGTAGAAAGAGATTAGAATTCAAGAACCATTACTAAACGTCAAACATTAATGCAAACTACGTAGTTCGTAGTTCTAAGCAGCCATTTTAACGACGTTGAATTCGATATTTATCAATTCTTGATAAAAACTGAATAATAATTGTGGCCTGACAAGAACAACAATTAATGCTAGGAAAATTCAATATGACATTACAAATTATTATCGAAAGAAGATGATACTTCTTTGTTTTGCTTGGCTAGCGCTTATTGTTTTGCATTTGTTGCTGAGTTATTTCTCTCGAATTCCCGAATCGGTTAATTAAAATTTTTTCTGTTTCGATTTTTCTAATTTCTGAGTTACGATTTAATTATGTCAAGTTATGCAAATCATCTACAGAATTCTTACGGATATATGGGTGGTAGTTTTCTTTTCAGTTGATTGACCATTATTTCTTTTTACTTATCGAATTCTGTAATCTTACTACCATTTTATTCCACTCATGATAAAAATTAAAAATGGTTTAACTAAAAACGCGAAATCTCGCCAAGGCTACTTTGCTCGCACAATACTAAAACTATAACCCTAAACAATTTGGCGAAACCTTTCAACTGAGAATAAAAGGAATAAAGTAAATTATTTCTCGGTGAAACATTTTTCATTTTGTTCTACGATAATATATTCAAGAAAATATTTTGCATACCGTCCATTCCAACTAAATGCTGCTGTAAAAGATGGTTAGTTAAATTAATTTAAGATTAAAAAAAACTCATATTCTTACAAATTCATACAAAACAATAAAATTTTTTACCTTGTATAACGTTATCCAAGTTTGTTAATCCAGTTTTCGCTTTCACCATTTTCAATCAACTCATATTTTAGAAGGAAATTAGGAAAACTAACATTATTTTGAGAAGCTCGAGAATACTACTAAGGGACGAATTAATTTCTGCAGCTGAAAGCAAACTAAGACTCATCGATTGCGTTAATAAATACTCAGAACAAACTGCCTGTGTTTACGTCAACAGGACACACGTGGAAACGCAACGTGGCAATGTTTTAGTTTCATCGGCAGTGTTTTGTAAATCACCGCAAGGTAGCGTATTCGAGCGCTGGAATTCCGAATACTTCCTGTTGTTACATTCAAGCCCGCTTAATGGAATAGCCAATGTGGTACGAAAAGCTATTCTAACAAGCGTGATATTCCATTATCCAGGATTAAAATCACAAAGGTTTGGTACAATGGAAAATTTATTGCATTAAGCGGGTATATTCTTTTAACAGTTGTTCAAATAAAATGGCTTTACTGTAGTTTGAATTAGCAGAGATTTTGAAAATGTGATTGAGAAGGATTTAAAGCATTTTTAGGGCGTATTGTAAACTTGCACGGCCAAAGTATACCTTTTATCTTTTTTTCCCCTCGCTCTATTATAAAGACCTATACCTTTCCTTTAGAACTTTGGAGTCGCCTTGTCTGAAACAGGGCTCGGCAACCTGCGGCTCAGTAGAACACCAATTTTTGGCTCTTAAGCTCTTAGTTTAACAGTATTGAAAAATTATCAGCAATATTGCTATTTACCAGCACATTTTAGTACAGGGTGACAAGAAATAACTTAGACACACATAATATACCATAATTTAATGTTAATGAAAATATTACGACCAAACTTCGAAATAAATATGAATGTATTATTTCGTCTAAAAAAATTAACAAATTTTCAAAGTAGCTACCTTTAGAGTTTGATTCAGAGCTTTAAACATGTCCACAAAATTTTTGGCTCTGGACCGCAACTCGCTTACTGATATTTTATCCCATGCCTTGCATGTGAATTTCTTTTGGGGGTGCCCAAGTTTTATGAGATTTAGCAGACACCTTTGTCTCCACGATGTATCACACAGAATAATCTATTGGGTTCAAATCTGGGAAATACGGTGGCGATTCTTGAGCTCCAATGAAGTTCGGAAAATGTGTCTTGCACCAATCTTGAGTGCATTTTAGCTCTGTATGCAGGTGTGGAATCATGTTGGAAGGTCCATCTTTTGTTTCCAAAGAACTTTTGCCACCAAGGTAAGACAACATCTTCCAAAGCGCGGTTTGCGATATGCTTCTTGACTAATTTTATCCCCTGATCAACAAAAACTTGTAATATTTACACAACAGCACATATCCCAACGCAAACCATTAGATTGGGGTCGTCGTCAACAGTGCAAGAAGGTCCGAAGTAGGGCTGCGACATCGATGTCGATGTTTTGGAAACATCGATGTTTTTGTTTAAACATCGATGTTTTACTTTCGATGTTTTTGGACTATCGATGTTTTGGTTTCCGATGTGTTTTCAATTTTGATGTTTCTGCATTATAATTGAAAATTATCATAAAATTTGCTCCAATTTTCTCTCTAGGTAATTAAGTTTACTAATGGAGTTTGTCCCCTCCCCCCCCCCCCAAAAAAAAATCATTTTTTTTGCACCCATTTTATAGGATCAATTTTTCTGTGTAAAGGATGATTTTTGGGAAGATCACAACAAGATAGTAGAAGATTAACTTGAGAGTGACGAAGATTTCAAAGATATTGGAGGAACCTGACACTCGTAGTCTGGTGCCAGAACTTGCAGTCTATTTCAAGGCTTCTAGTTCTTATACTAAAGGAAAATCCTATACGTTATTACGGTGAAAATTATAACTTTAAAAATGCAGAGCTAGTAAAAGTTGCTTTAAAGTATTTGATAGTGATGGCAACTTCTATTCCATCGGAAAGAGATGCTTCTATGACTAGTGGGATAGTCTGCGAAAAGAGAAATGCGCTTCTGGGAGACAAAGTGAACAAACTTCTTTTTCTCCAAACTGTCAACAATCAATATTCGAGGTTACTTATCGATTTCCCCCAACAAGTCGTCCCTCTATTACTTACAATTTGTGTTTAATTATTAACTAACAATTACATCACATATTTCTTGCTCTTAAAAATAATTGTTAGAATTAATTTTGTATTTTAAATATAATTAGCACAATTTTTTCTCATTATTCATCATGCGGGAAGTGCTATGATACATTTTTTCTTATATTCTTTTTTGATGTAAATTTACTTTTAGTTTCATTCAGTTTGAAAATATTTCCTTATCACTATAACTAATTTGTATTAATCGGTGCTTGTCTTATTATAAATTTTTGTCCTACTATAATATTATAATACCATAATGTTGCGAAATTATTCTTATTAAATTATATTCATGATTTGATGTTCAGTATTTTCAATATATTCGTCGGATACGTATTCTTTTGTATTGCTTAACTTAGTGTAGTATATTCAAAAATGTATGTTATACATTGATAAAAAGATCGATGTTTTTGGTCTATGTATCAATACCATCGATGTTTTGCCATCGATGTCGCACCTGTATCCTGGAGACGAGGTTGTGTGCTAAACTTCATAAAATTTTGGCATCCCTAAAGAAATCCTTATGCAAGGGATGGGATAAAATATCAGTCAGGGGAGTTACGGCCCAGAGCCGAAAATTTTGCGACACGTTTAAAGCTCTGCATTAAGGCTAAGGTAGCGACTTTGAAAATTTAATGTATTAGATTTTTTAAATATATTAGCTGAAATAATGTATTTATAATTATTTTAAAGTTTAGTCTCAATATTTTCATTAGCATTAAAATTAAAATGCGTTATCTGTGACCAAGTTAATTCTTATCACCCTGTGATTCCGCTTACATATTAAATTGTGTAACAAAATGCATGCATGTATGTACTATTTGGTTACGAAATTGAGAGATCTGAACACTTCTGCGTTTGTTAGAAAAAGACAAATCCACAGTCTTGAGAATTTTCGAATCTACTTATTACTTAATACTTATACACTATATGACCAAAGTATCGGGACACTTTCAAAAATTCACATTTTTATGGATTCATCGAGAAAAAAAAGATTAAATGCTCTGTAATTTTTTTCACATAAAAGATACACTTTAGCTGTTATTTCCCATAAAAATTACGTCGACTATACATTTGGGGGACCAGCAACAAATTGAGGAAACAAAAAAGGGTTTTTGATCATTTTTCATTGTAAATAGCTGGCAATGAGCTATAGATTTTAGAAAGAAGTTAAAAAAATATCTAGAATTCATTTTTATACTATCGTGAAAGTATCGTGAATGTTCGCAAATAATCCGTTCATATCATGAATCACTCTACAACGATGAGAGGAAAGTGTTGCTGGTTTGCGAACGACCCCTTATAATTCGTCGCCTATTCAAGAATTATAGAAATTCGGCTCATTAGATCGCTAATAATTTTTTAAATTTTAAAGTTATTGAAGTGGAATTTTTTTATGAGTCGCAGGATCTATCTGAACTTTGGATTATGAAAGTTATTAATTGCTATCTTTCGCGCATGCGCAGTGAAAAATTAATCGCTTTAAACGTTCATATATCCTTGAATTTTCAAAATTTTAACTTCAAATTCTATTATTACGTTTCTTTGATATACCGTTTAATATTCTGGAAGTTTAATAACGTTTGAAGGAAAACTTGACACCTTTTCTTTAAAGTTTTCCCAGGTATTTTTACGATACATTTAACTTTTTTTTTCTTTTTTTCTGCTGTTTTTTAAAAAACTTTTCATGTAAACATAAACTAATAAAAATGTCCTCAGCTTTTTTTTCTAAAATCTCTAAATATATTAAGAAATCTGAATGTGTCACTTAATTTTATCACAACAAGAAATAGTCGAATTTTATAACTTGTCATTATAAAGGGGGTTTGAAAGGATTATTTGTTTGAAATCGTCAGAGTAATTTAATAGTTCATTGACAGAAATTTATTACGAAGTTTTATTGCTTATTTCTATTAGAAGGATTATTCGAGACTTTCATTACTGTATGGAAACTTAGACCACAAGTCTAGTTATTCATCTCTATGTAAGGCAGCTAGTTAAAAAATTTTTTTTTAACCTTTAAAAGAGGGATTCGTTTAGGAATTATGTTACTAACATCAGTAAACTAAACTCTTTGGGTATGAGCTAATTTCAGCAGTTCTTACAATGTTATATTGAAAATAATATAAACAGTTCAAAATTAAACTCTTTTCTTTTTTCCCCTTCCCTTTCCACCCCCCCCCCCTAAATAGGATGAATATGTAAATACATCAGAAAATACTCGTAAAACGTATTTCCTTTTTTGAGACATTGCTTAATATTTTACAATTTTTTTAGTGCAAACGTGAATCTCGAATATTTTTCTTAAACATTAAGAAAAAGAACTTACGTCCTAGAATAAATTAGCTAGCAAAGACGCAATCAAATTTTTCGAGAGAAAGTACGCAAAAAATGTGCAGAGAAAATTTAAGTTTTCAAGGAAAAAACGCCAGTTTTGCGATAGTTATTATAAAAGCTATGATGCATGAAAAAACTCTTTTGGTATAAGATTGTTCTTTCGTAACCACGTATGATTTCATAAACATTGCGAAGGGGTGTTTTTTTTTTTTTTTTTTTTGAAAACAAGGAACATTTATCATTTGTCGGAAACAACAAATCAATACATTACTCGTGAAGTCTTTAGACTGCAGGATGACGAAAACTCCTAATTTGTCTCTTAAAAATATATTTGCCGCTTTTCCGTAATGGCGGCAGGGTTGTACGTGATTTGGAACATTGATCATGGTCCTAATGTGTCACACAGCACTGAAAGTTGTTTTCGGTGTTGTGTTCACTTTCACAATAAATATTTTTGTTCAGTATGTTTTCTATTTTAAGTGCTGCTCCTGTTGTAGGGGCTCTGAAGTAAGTTATAGTGTGTTAAGTTCGAGTTTCCTGTTTTTTGTTACTTCCTTTTACAAAAAAGGAAGTATTGTATTCGCGAAAAAAAATCCACTCAAAAATCGACCTTAATTTAAATTTTGCTCATTCCCGAATGAATGTTGAGTTTTTTTTTTTTTTTTTTTTTCAACTCGGCCACCCGTGGATAAGTGCCTAAGAACGTATAGACACGCGAAATATCAATTTTGACGATTCCCGAGTTAGTTACAATGAGTTTTCTCGTGACGTCTGTATGTACGTATGTATGTATGTGCGGATATGCGTATGTGCGTATGTATGTCGCATAACTCAAGAACGGTATGTCCTAGAAATTTGAAATTTGGTACGTAGACTCCTAGCGGGGTCTAGTTGTGCACCTTCCTTTTTGGTTGCATTCGGGTGTTTCTAAGGGGGGGGATCATTGTTAATTTCGATGTAAACTCAAGTGATGTTACAATTTGGTGTACACTTGGCGATATATCGCCAGTCTTTTGGTCGCCAAGTTTCATCGCCAACTGGGCGACCAATTTGGCGATTTTTTTTAAAAAATCAGGTTTCAATTTGGCTACTGTTGGTGATATTTAAAGAGTAAACTATTGAATCACATTAAGATTTCCAATAATGGGAAAATGACATTAACTTGGAGTAAAAAGAAGTCATGTGAGGCGCACATCAGCTCGTTTCTTTTGAATATATAGTTCCTTTGTTTGTCACTTTAGCTCTACCGACTTTTTTTCTTTCTTTTTCGTTCATTAAATACAATTTTACACGGGGAAAATAATCCCAATTGTAATATTCAACAAAGCCGTTATCATTCAACAGAAAAGACGAAAATGTATTATGCTACCACTGCAAATGATATCCAATACGTTTGACTTATTCAGAAACCAAACGATTAAGTCCGTTTTCTTTTAAATTTTCTGGATTTTGTTAAGGAATGATATACTTCTTAATTATCAAATAATAGTACGAAATCACATAATATAATTATAAGATGAAGTTTCCTGATCAAATTGATAATCCTCAGATTTTTAAAGGTATTGTAGGAAAACAATTTTTTTCTGGTTCCTGATTTGCATATAGTTAAGAATCATTTTATTTGAATTTCAAAAATAATTTTTGCCACTTAAAAAAATGGCCTAGAAAACGATAAGCTGAAAATCGTTATAGTAACTGCGCAGAAGTTTAAATCTGAAAGAATCGCCTGCGGACAAAATAGTTTTTTTTTTCCTAAATGGAAGACAGCATTGACTTCAAAACTATGCAGGTTAAATTTTTATTAATATTTCTTGTTTTTCATTTCATGGAAATTTGCCCATGTTTCATGCATCAATAAATGGTGTTTGCACGTTCCATATCCCACCATACTGTAAGTCCTGCAACCAGTATCTAGCACGAGGCATCATGGGAGCATGAAGTCATTATTTTAGTTTGAAATTGTTAACTGGTTTTAAATTCCATAAATGAAAACGCCTCCCCTCTTTCCTCCACAAAGTGAACTGTTGAGTTTTGTGCTTTACATGTTAAAAGTAGTGTTTTCTTTACTAATTTGTTACATAACCAATTAATAATTTTATACAAGTGAGATTTTTATTTTGACTCATTTTTAGGCTATTTTTCCTATGTTTGTGAGCTAAAATGTTTAAATATGTAATGACTATTATGTTTTCGCAATAAAATAAAATACCCTGCATGATGGAACTATCGAAAAGATAACGTTTAACAATTTTTGAGAATGAATTTGACCTCATATCCTATTGCTGCACTTCTGCTGAACACAAAATTTTGCCCTATATTTACGCAAAATGTTGAACCCCCTCCCTGCTTAATTACAATAATGTAGTGATCGAGTGAGCGAGCTTAGCGAGTTCGCAGCTTTCGTAACCGAAATACTTGCAGTGCTTGGGGGCTGGTTAGCGAAATTAATGAACTAGTTGCGTTTTATTCTGGACGAACTTATGGTTGTACAGTAGAACCTCAATTAACCGAGCTTTCTGTTAACCTAACCGATAACTAAGTCTACTAAAAAAAACCTCTAATTTAATATTAAATGAAAAATTTTAAATTTGAAAATAAGAATATTTTCTAGAAGTTTGTTTCTTTAAACACATCTTTCAATATTTAACTCGACATTGTAAAAAAATTAATAAATAAATAAATATTTTTTTTTTAAAACTTACTACAAGTTATAATCTATTTTAGTTTAACTGTAACACATTGCCTTTTACATGGTCCACTTTTATCTTTTAAAAATATTCTATTGAATTTTAATTAATTCTTTTTAAAAGACTGAGATCCTGACAGGATTTTATGTAAAGTTTCTAGTAACCGATATTTTCGACATCCGAGGCACTAGCGTTTCCAATTAGCTCGGATAATTGAGATTCTACTGTATAATCATTTGGTGAATTCTTTTAATGTTGCAATAATTTTGTATTTGTGAGGTATGATCGCAAAAACTTTACCTTAGACATTAGATTTTCTTTCCGCTGCGGTCACTAACGTAAGTATTTATTTATGTGTCATGTTTCACATATTTTTGATTCCTGTTCGTTTCAACTGCAGATTTTAAGAGGTTTTTTTTAAACAGAGGAGAATTGCTTCAGTTTTTAGCTGTTAAAGTGCTTATTTCATTACAGGAGTATCTCTTACTTCTGAGGATTTAATTTAAAAGTAATGCATTTTCCAAAAAAGTCGTAGTTTTGCATACCTATCAGTTGCTATCACGCGCATATGATTTGCTTCCGTAGAATATTCGTCAGTTCTGGATTTCTTTTTCAGTCATAGAAATTGGAGGAACTCACTCTACAGAACACAACGAACAATAATGTTTACCTTATCAGATAGCATACTGAAAATCAAATGTACACGTTTTCTTTGATATTTAGCTCTTAAGCATTACCAAAAGCATTTTTCAGATTAGTTATGAAAAGTCAAGAGCTATTAGAAACTTAAAATAAAACTTTTAAAATTTGTTTTGCTTTTCACCCCAAGATGAATAGCCTAAAGCATGTCAAGTGCATTTTAGGATTGAAAATAATTAACTTATATAGATTTTATCTTTAGAAGATGACTTTCAGCAGATATTGTTGGAATCATTCTGAACATAACTGGCTAGAAGGATAACAGGTTCGATGAGTTCTGAAAGAGCTTTATGTTTACAAGTATTTATTTAAACTTCTTAAATTACGTTATCTATATCGAAAGAAATCTATTTGCATTCCGAAGGAAACGATGTGTTAACTTTCAATTGTATTCTCAATATTCTTTTTCAGTTTGCCATCATTATATTTTACAGTTCCACCAAGACACAGACAAACTGGTAGTCGGTCGCAAAAGATGATACTATAAAGAAACCTCTGAATGTTTGACAATTTGTTTCTTTCTAATTAAAGTGTAGGTATCCTCTATTCTTAAAGTTAGTCTTAAGAATTGTTTGAATCAAAAAGTAAGAATTTCAGCTGATAGAAATGTTTTTCTGGCTCTTCCCTTAATGGGAATGTGAGCAGGTAAACGTGATTGGTTGTATTGATCGCGGTTCGATATCGCCAAGAATTACTCAAGGGAGGAGTGTTCTTAGAAATGTCATGGAAATGAGAAACGTTTCCAACGAGTTCCTCCATTTCCGATTTCAAAACTTAAATCTATTTTTAGTTCCATTTCACTTTTGTTCGAATATCTTTTCACCGTTTAGCAAAATAGTTCTCTTTTTATTTTCTGATTACGTTTTGTGAAATTAGTTTTGAGTCATTTTTCAATCATGAACTTTAAGTCAAGTGTGATAAGTTTAAACCGAATTCTCGCAGAGCAATATTTGCCTCTGAGAAAGGATAATTGAAAGACTAGTGGAAAGTTTTTCTGTCTTTTTGTCTGAGTATTGATATGTCAACAGTTTATAATGAAGTTCCAATTTTAAATTTTTGTAAGTTTTTTGTGACTTTTCAAAACGACTACTGTCGCTTGAGATTTTTATTTATTTTTTATTTTTTTCATATTGATTCTTTCCAGTTAGTCAGCCTTAGTATTAGAATCTTTTATACTGTGAAAATGTTTTCAATAAACACTATAAATGCATTCCATAAAATCGCGCACAATTTTCTGAACATTATTTTAATAGTTCTGCAACATTTCTTACATTCCATTAAACACTGTTTTAGAATAGTTTATCTCTTAGCATTTTGTGTATGACTAAACTTAGTTTGTCTAACAATGCTCATGAAAAACATATCTTCGGAACTAAAGGTTATCGTCATTTTCCGAATAGTTGCTAAATGTGAGTATCGGTTACTTTAAAAAATGAGCAACTAACTAACCTGTTTGTTCGTTTCAGAAACTAAATTTTTTTTATCGTCTCCGATAGATATTGAATTTTGTCTGATTTTTACAGGAACGTAGCTAAGCTATTCCATTTTATGAGCTAAGCGTCACCATTAAAACCGTCGAAAAACTAAATACCGTTATCGAATCTATGAGAAACCGTCTATATGTCGCTATCATGCAGTAATTGAGAAACTCAACTTCTTTACTGTTTCTGTAAACACCATACCTTTTTTTTTTTTTTTTTTTTGAGAGAGAGAGAGAGAGAGAGTAATGATGGGTACTGTTTTTCTTTTTCAAACTTAACATCGTCATTATTTATATCTTATGCGAAAGACTTTTGAACAAATTTCAAATCATTTCTAGTTATGTTTGTTGTTTCTGATGCCCCTTGGAGCATCCAAGGTGATGAATAACGAAGGCATTATTCCGTTTTTGAGGCTAATATGAGCGGCTTCTGGTTGACTGAGCCCCATTTTAGGTAGAACGCCGACTTTTGCTCAGACACATAAGACAGATAACACAATTCAGATTTATTACAATTCAGGGAAATCAGAAGAAAACCCAGGGCAGTAGGCGGGAATCGAACCCGCACCTCTGCTTGCAAGCAGTTGCTGAGCAATACCGCTCGGCCACCGAGGCTCCATCTCTAGTTATTGAACATATGCTTTATCCAATTTCTGCACTACATTTTTGGTTCTTTTGTGTGAGATCCATCATTTCTTCTTTATGAAGGATAGATAGATCAAAGGTAGCAAATGTAAGCTAAATTTGCTCTTGCACCTGTCACAAACAAGATTCAATATTAATCATCGTATTGATCAAATGAAGGTTCAATCAAATGAAGCTTAAGCACTTGGTAAACATGGTAGTCACAAGAGGTTATATAAAGAGGTGTTTCCTCGTAATAATCAATTGTCGTTGTACAGGATTTATTTCATACTTTTACTAAAATGCTGATAACTATTATTATTATTTTTACGATTTACAAACTGCAATTCATCGTGGTGTTAAAATTTGACTCGACGGGTTTAAAATTAGAAATGCATCATGTTCAAAAAAACATAGATTTTTGAAATTTAAAATAAACTTTCAATGTTGAAGTGTCAGTTTGAATGTCTTATTACTGTTTTGGAGCCAAGTCATAACCATAATTATTTTTTGGACGAAGAAATTTTATCGCTGAACTTAACTAATCAACTCTGTAAAAGATTTTTTGAACTTAATCAATTTTTAACTTAGACAGAAAAAACTTCTCCTTGCAAATTAAATCAACAATCTGGAGATTACTACTCATTATGGGGTCGTTTCCAAAATTTTAAAGGTATTTTTTTCTGAAAGAGCATACTTAAAAACATAGGATTTGACCATTTTTAAAATAATTTATTTAAGTTTAATATTTTTAAAAAATTACTTAAATCGGCTGACTTTTATTGTTTACACTTCCTTCGTGTGACATCACAAATGATGAAATGCCATTCAATGTTACCATTCACAGAACGAATTATTTAATTCGCATCTTTACTCACGTGTATTGCAAACGATATGGTTGATAGCAAGCGTAGAGCGCATTTTTATTTCGCTGCTTGATTATCATAACGTGGACCGCGGTAGAAAGATGCCTTCCAAAATGCATCATTTGTGACGTCATAAAGACCACGCCTTGTTTGAAAAATCGGACAGCTTAAAAATTAATTTTAAAAAGCTGTTGGGAAAAGGAAAGTATTTTCTGGGTTCATGTATTTTTTTTTGCTCATTCTATCCATTTCAATGACTAAAAGTAGTACTTTTGACTGAAGGAAACCACCCCACTCTGAGATTTCTTTTGCTAAAAATAAAACTATAGAGGCATGGATTGGCTTGATAGTAAAAACTGTTCAAGCATTATTACCTTACGTACTTCTGAAAGCTAACGCTTTTTTAGTTTTCATCTCCTGGGAGTGATTAAAATGTAGTTATTGCAGACAAAAGAATAAATAAGGACAGAAAAAAATCCGGGTTTTTTTCTTTAAACTTCATTTAAAATTATCATTCTGCTGATGTAGGTTGCAAAGGGGAGGACTCAATCTATATGATGGATTTTTATTTAAGACATTTTTTTTGTTGCTTATTCTCCAGACAGAACACTTTCACGTTAAGTGCATTAATGAATATAAGATCAAATGTATAATGTTTTTTACTTTTCTTGATATGTTTTTTTTTCAAAAGCATTACGTATCTCATTGTTTGAGACATCGATCCCTAAAGACCTATGCTGAAAAAATACTTTGAAATACCATTAAATGTTTAGTTAAGGACAAGTTAAGGTGGCTATGAAATTAGAATTCTGGTAGTACTTTCTGTCTTGCCAAGTGATAATAGACGAAAGAAAAATTATATATTGGGTAACTAAGAGGGCCTAAAAGTGTCTTTTAAAACTTTTATTGCAACTACTACCAGGGTTTGCCGATATATATCATGATTTATATCAGTCGATATATAACATGATATATATCAGTCAGCATATATAATGATACATATCACGATATAAATCCGATATTTATTTTGAAAATACCATATTTTGATATTTTCGATGTTTATTTTTTCAACTATGGTATTTCAAAGTAAAAAGTATATTAATCATAGTAGTATTGTTCATTTATTATTTAAAATAACCAAAAAGTTATGTACTATTTTTATGACGTATAATGCATCATTAATATAACAAAGTAATATAATATTTTATTTTTACTTGTATTTTATCTTCATAAAATTATTAGTAATGTAACAATTTTAATTCATATTAAAAGTGCCCAATTAAATATTAAACATTGCTCGGAAAAAAAAGAAAATGTCTTATGGCTGTGCATCGAGTAGAGCATATTCTTAATTTTTGAATCATATAACTGTAAAAGTAGCGAAAAATTAGTAAAACAGCTAATGCTATATTAACTCCATTAAAATTGATAGAAATGTAAAATGAAATATTAGATATATAAATAATTAAAGAAACATTAATTTTAAATATACATATTGTAATTATAATATAAGAAAATAAAGAGTGATTTGAGGATGCATTTACTATTTTGAAGACTCTAGTTTGTGCTAATTGAAAATATCGGATATATATCGAAATCTCAGATATTTTCGAAAATATTATGATATTTTCGAACCCTGACTACTACCAATTTTTTAACTGGAATTCTTAGCTATTTGGTTGTTGACTACGGTCTTGCTTGATTCTGTTATCAAATTTAACTGAAAGCGTAAAAATCGATTAGCGTATTGTATAAGATGGACTTTATTATTTCTCAATCAGATGAATAGAGGCTTATCTAGGCTTAACTACTGCTTGGCTCTAGCTTGATTCTATTTTAAAAATTTCACCGAAAACGAAAATGCGCTTTGTGTATAAGATGAGATTTATCATTTTTCAATCAACTGAGTCACGACTTACCGAAGTTTAACTGCAGTTTGGTTAATGCTTGATCATGTTTTCAAATGGAGAAGAAAGCGTTAAATTCGCTTAGTGTGTAAAATAGGCCTTATTATTTCTCAATCAAGTGAAAAATAACTTTTAGTAGTTTACTGCAGTTCACTTAACTCAACTTCGAAGGCCGATAACCAGATCATTGAGCTAAAGAAACCATGTGCACATTTTTTAAAGCTTCCCCGATGATGCTTTATGCGACTTTTATATATATGTCCCTATAATTGAACACATGATCTGTTAAAACAGAAATAAATAAGAAAGTAAAATGAGCCGTAGGGAAACGGCACCAGTAACAGACATACTTAAGACATCGCTCTCAGGTTAACTCCATTTTCTGAGCCTTTTAATCTATTTTGACTTCTTCAACTATTTTTCTCTCATGCAACTACATCTCATCCAGCATTTGGCTGCTTCTGGATCCTCTGAATTAGTTAATTCTTTTTCTATTCGCTCATTTTCAAAAAAAAAAAGCTCGTCTTCCAGTAATAGAAACCGATAAATTTGATGATATCCAGTAAGAGATGGGCTGAGGAAAGGATGAGTAATGGACAGAATTCCCTTTTTCTCTTCAAAATGTGCTGTTTTTATAGAACTAAAGCCTTATTAAATTTAAATGAACATGAAACACCAGCTGACCTCGTGTTAGTTGTTCATAACCTTCCACCACTGTCTTGTAAATACCAACTGGCTAATAAAATTCACTGTGATAACACTAGACGGTTTCACCGTATTCATGGGCCACAGCAACATCAGTTTTACCTGCCTAAAATTCTTATTACTTAAATCCAAACTTACGACTGTGTGTTACTAGACCGTTCCCTGTTACTGGTGCCGTTACCCTACTTTTAATGCTAAATGTTTCTCAGATTAAGAATTTTAAGTAGTTTGTTAATAAACATCAGTTGTACTTTAAGAAGTGTTTAAAACTTATTTTACGTTAACTATCGCAAGATGTGTCAAACAAATACTTAAATAAAAGTTACGTTACCCAAATCAGAAAAGATAAAATCAAAATGGAGTTTAAATTAAGCTTAACTAGAAAGAAATTAAATACTTTTCATGCTAAAATTTTCAAACGAATATGAGACAGAATTCATCAAGTGGATTAAGGAAGAGTAAACATTTAGGAGCATGATAATTTTTAACTGTCCAAAAAGTTGGTCGAAATTCCAAAAGGAACAAGAATGGAATTTCGGAAGGGATTTTTCAGCACAACATTTTTAGTAGTAAATTATGGAAAATTTTGTTTTCTTGAAAGGTATTTAATATTTCCCAAATTATTTTTTATCATATTTAGAAAAATAAAAGAAGAATATGCAATGATTTAGTAAAAACACCTCAAGATTTGTCAAAATAGGAGCTAATTTTCTCTATTTCAGTTTACTTGATGGGAAGCAACATTGACTGATTTGGAAAAAAATATTAAACAGGCAGTAGAAAATTGAGGCAGTAAGAAGCAAAAGGATGCAAGTGTAAAAATGAAAAATCTAAACATATCCAATAAAAATAGTACACTGTAACAAATTTCGGAAACGTTTCTGGATATATCGGAAACGTTTCCGAAATAGTAGGAATCCTTCATCCAATAGCGAACTCCTCATTATTCAGAAAGCTTTTTGTTATTTCAAGAAATCCAGACGCGGAAGTGATGACGCAACGCTTCGAAAACATATTTCGTCCTTTCAACACGGGCGCCAATGAGTCGGAAATAACGAGAACTTATTTTTTTCTTATCTATGGTTGCCGCTGTCAGCAACTCTTTAGCATTGGATTGCTTGTTATTTCATGTCTGGAGAGTAGTGAAATGTGTCGAAATTAATTTTACGCCTTTGCATTTTGGACTGCCCTTGATTTTTTAGACGATGTACGCAGCTATTAAGTTAGTTAACAACCATTTTCTTTCCAGTGCGACTATAATTAGATATATATTGTGTGTTCAAGCGTGAATAGTTTCAACACCCGTGTTTATACTTAATGAAACGAACCCTTTGGATTACTTATTCAGTTGTAATGGAGGTACTTAGATTTTCTTCCGCTCATGTTCACTTGTAAGTATTAATGAATATTTTAAAACATGTTGTTATATACATTTATATTTTTGTTGATTTGCATTTAATGAGGCTCCAATTGTAACTGTTTTTTGGTTTATCGAATTAATTTAAAGTTATCTTACATACCCATGGGCGCGGTGTATTATTTGTTGTAACCAACTGAAACTGATTAATTGCGCAAAAGAAATAAGATTTATATTTGAGAAGCAATCACAGAAAAGTTATTTCGAAATACTTGGATGTACATACATTTTGGTTCAAAAAGAAAAAAAAAATAATTGTTTAATTCATTAAAAATATGGTAATGCAAATGTTTTCTAGTATTGTAATATGCTTCACAAAAAATGTGCCAGTATTATTTATCTTTTTTTATTGTAATTTATTCATTCATTTAAAAAATATTTATACCATTAGAAAATGACCCAGTTATCTATTAGTAAGCAACATAGTTATGCAATTTATTCACGTGCTTATTCTTTTTGTTAAATGTGGTTGACAATAAAAAATTCCTTGACATTAGTTGTTCGGTAAATAACATTTCCTTCGTGGATATTCTAGTTTAATGTAGGACAGTCAGGAGGAATGAGTCAGTGGCAAAAATGGAACAGCTGCATTTATGCCGAAATAAAAATTAATATTATTTCATGTCATTGTTTTAAAAGTGATCATTTTTTAAATACTATGTTATTAATATATAATGTTCATATGGGGAGAAGACGAGGGGCGTTCACCACGCAGACTGCCATTGACATTTTCAGGGATTGCATTTTTTTTAAGGGGGGGGGGGGGCGGCTTTATAGCATTTTATGGGTTCACCATCACTCTTATGGTGTGGGGGGGGGGGAATCTCGTATACATGAAATAGAGTAATCATGCAATAGAATTCAATGTTTTAATAAATAAAATATGTAATGCATTTTGCGCACATTGTAAAAATTAAATCAGTAACCTATTTTGATTAAGTATTTATATTTGTGATGAACTGGAAAAGGGCAAGAACAGAAGAATCAACCCGAATGGTTCCAGCAGGAGGGCTTGGTGTCATATTTAAATTCACCAATTTCTCTGTTGGTACTTTTCGGTACACTTTGTTCGCCAGAGAAATTGATTTGAGGTGAACGAATTCCGGAACACGAAGGGTAGGTAAGTTCTGTCAAATTTTATTCGAAAATAAAAGCTATCTAGTTTGATACGAGATATGTTTTAAAGTTCTGCATTAAAAATACAATATGTTGATAATTTTGTCTTGAAAATATTGAGAGAAAAATTGAAGTTTAAGATTGTTTAACAAACAATCCCTCTTTTGAGAAAGTACCCCCCTCCCCTCTGCTGACGTTTTTGTGATTAAGAATGAAACTACTATATCATTTCATAAATTTTCAAAAATTTATAACTGCGCATATGTTATGCTGTTAACCATGCTATTTGTCATTAGAAATTCAGAAAAAAAAAAATCCACGAATGATTCTACAATTGCTTGTCTCATTGCTCTTATATATGAAAGAATTGAAACTGATATAGTATGCAATAGTAGAGTAAAAAATGATATTTTAGAAAAAATCACGGAAAAAGCATTCCGAAATTCTCGGAAACGTTTTTGAAAATTGTTTGGAGAATTCCGAAATACTCGGAAACGTTTTCGAAACTTTCATGAACCACAGCTGCACAGAATACTCAGAAACATTTCTGGAAATTACGGAGAGAGGATTCCGAAATACTCAGAAACGTTTCTGAAAATTACAGAAAGAGTATTCCAAAATACTCAGAAACGTTTCTGAAAATTACAGAAAGAGTATTCCAAAATACTCAGAAACATTTCTGGAAATTACAGAAAGAGGATTCCGAAATACTCAGACACGTTTCTGGACATTATAGAAAGAGAATTCCGAAATACTCAGAAACGTTTTTGAAAATTTCATGAACCGCAGCTGCACGATATACTCAGAAACGTTTCCGGATTTTTTTTACAGTGTAGAAGAGCCTCTTTTCTGTTTTGGGGCAAGACATAGTAGTAGTGGCCCTAGTAGGTGCTGTTATACAGCATGATTTTGAAAAAGAAATGAAAGCGTACCGAGAAACTGAAGTTTAAACGCGTTTTTCTTAATACTTTAAGAAGTTCAATTTCATCTCTTTGCTTTTCACTGCCTTATTGAACTTTATGCAGTCGTAAGTTCATTCAGACTCAGCAATGCCCAGTTATGTTTTTGATTGATGCATTGTTCACTATGAAAATTATTAACTCAATGGATCCGGCAGATAGATAAAAGCTTAGACATCACTTTTCTGTTTAAAAATATTTGCAGTAGTTCATTCTTCATTTCAAAGCTTAGCCTTGCTTTGAAATGAATAATAACGCGCAGACGATATTTATCTGTAGACAATTTTTAAATCATGCATATTTCATTCTGAGTTTTTTTTTACTAAAAATGCAATAAACGATGGGAACAAAGCATGATGTGTGGTCAGTTGTTTTATTTAAGAAACTATATCGCATAAATATGGACATCCCCTTATCTATCAGCACCTTAGCGCAAAAATATACAGTCCGCTGTCACACAAATTGGTCCGTCGAGCCGGAGTCAAGTCGTCTACCTTTAAAGCATCTCTCTCCAGTAGACGTGATTCTGCAGAAAGTAGCGAATTGGTGTCTTTTTCTAGCTCATTTGAGCCGGAGATTACATAGCTCCGAAGTAGCTTCGTTCACTGGAAGATGCCACACAATTTATCAAGAGTTGATCCTGCCTTTACCTTTTTGTATAAAAAGAAGAGTAAAGAAAACGAAAAGACATTGGTAAAGCACACGAATGGGCGGAAAATAACAAGACAATAAACAAAATAATAAAGCAAAAGGACTGGTAGTCCCTTGCCGAACAAATTTTTAAATCTCTGCTTCTAAAAATTAGCTCGACTTCGACTGAAGGTTACAGAAGAAATGCACATAGTTTTTGAAGAAAAAAAAGCCGCGTGTGAGGAAGGAAAAATATATCGAACTAAAATGAAAAGGATTTTTGAGTATGTAATAAATATAAAAACATATAAATTTATAGCTTTTTTAATCAAAAAAAAAAACCCACATAATTTGGGTAAAAAAATTTTGAATGAAAACTAAATAACCCAAGTTGAACAAGAAGTTTTGTACAGAACTAAACGAACCTACTTTCCCATGTCAACTTCGATCTCTAATCTTTTCTCAATTAGTTGAGGTTGCAATTGACAAGAGCTATGTCAAACATAGCTTTAACACTTAAAACTGATTTCAAACAACAAAGTATGCATCCATTAAAATATATATATATATATATATATATAGTATTAAGTTCCGTTTCTCAAATTGTTAATGTTTATTTTCAGTTAATTTCAACCACTAATGGATTTTCTAATGGGAACAATTTAAATCAAAAAATATTTTTTAAACATTTAAGCGTATAACTTCACAAGAGATAAAATACAGAGAAGAATTACAAAAAAAAAGATATGAATGTACAAATAAAGTTACAGCAGCAATAAAAAGGCAAGTTAGTATATTAGCTTTTCTATTGAAAAACATTTAGTTGAATATAAAATTGAAATTTAAAAAAAAAAAAGATTTAAAATGCTTCAAAATGGATAATTTTATCAAAACTGAACCCCATAGTAAATTTTTCTTTCATCTAAAAATCAATTTGATCTCTGTCTTTTTTTTTTCATTGCCAAAACTTTTATTTAAAAAAACATAAACTTACAAAAGAAATGTAAAGAAAAATAAATATCAATAAAGGTGCCCAAAAGTTACCCAGTTTTAGCAAAAATAAAATTGTCTGCTGCTCTTTTTTTGGATGAATAATAAAGAACTCTTGAGTTTCCTTTTTATTTTAGTTAACCGTTTACCCGCCAATGTTCCAAAAATGGAACATCATATTTAAGTGAAAAATTTTCCCCAAGAAATAACGTTAAAAATAAACAAGTTTTTTTTAACACAGTTTAGTCTTATTTCAAAGTATTTTTTGATTTCCTGCTTGATTGTTTATATGTTTTCAATTATTTATTGCGAATTTTTCAAAGATGAGTGTTTTTTTAGCTTTTTTGCAACTTTTTTCTTATAAAATTTACCAAAAAATTGACTTTTTCAGAAAATGTGATGATATTTATTATAGTTGAGAAAAATACTTCAATGTACGATTTTAAAATGCTTGTAGAAATGTACATTGATATTTCCGAAAGGTGTGCCCCTTCAAAATAGCATGTTCCAATTTTGGAACATTGGCGCTTTTAGGGAGTCAAATTTCCAAGAAGTAAATCGCTCGACTTCCAAGGGGGAAATTTCATTTTTCGTAATGTATGTTTCTTCTTTTTTCTCATTTTGAATGTACTCTGATGTAAGATGTTGGCAAACCAAGTTTATATTTTGAAAGGATATGACGTTTCGTTAGCAAAGAAAATAATAACAGTCTTCTGTTTGACGGACTATATGGCTCCGAATCCACACCTGCTCGGACAGCTGCATTGTCACGTGATAATAAAAAATAATATTAGTGAGCGTTTTATTCTTCATATTTTAAATGCAGTTCAATAATTCGCTAGCTTTGTTTTCGAGCGAAACTAAATTCTGTTTGACGTATACCAACTGTTCATAAATGTTAAAAAAATTGTCTACAAGATTTCTTACTGTAGAAACAAGCTGTGGCTTATTTAGAGGACATTGTCAGATTCGGATTTGTCAGATGTAGATATATGCCAATTTACCCCCTGATGAACTAGGCAATATCACCTGAGGAAGAATAGATGTTGACAGAGATGAAATCCTAGAATTTTTTGGTTTGTTGCTTTTGAGTGGGTACCATTCTGTTCCTTCTGAAGATATGTATTGGAGCAGTGCAGAAGATACATCCTGTGCCAATTGTAACCAACAGTTATGCCTCAAAATCGTTTTCGAAAAATAAAAAACAACTTTCATTTGATGGACAACCATGAATTAAAACAAAAATGATAAACTAAGAAAAGTTTTCCCTATTTACGAAGAATTGTGTAAAAACCCTCAACAATTTGGTGTATTTTATGAAAAATCGAGCATAGATGAATCTATGGTTTCCTATTACGGACGGCATTCATGTAAAATGTTTATTAGATGAAAAACCAATAAGATTCGGCTTCAAAATTTGGATGCTGTGCTCTTCAAGTGAATACCCATATTTCATGAGATTTATTCAGGCAAAAAAGAAGGATCCCCTGATGTGCAATTAGGATCCAGAGTTGTAAATGATCTATTATAAGTTTTGACTGACACGTCTAAGCATGAAGTATACTTGGATAACTTTTTTACATCATATGACTTAATTTCTCAGCTATCAAAAAAAAAAAAAAAAAAACAAAGTAGTAAATTAGCAACAGGAACAATTCGTGAAAACACGAACTGGCCATGGAAATTCAAAAAAGCCCTTTCTAAAGAAGATCGAGGAAATTTTGACTATCGATCTGATGGATCAGTGTACATGTGCAGCTGGAATGATAATGCAGTGGTTACAGTAGCATCTAATTGTTATACACATGAGCCACTTGCATCTGTAAAATGGTTACTCAAATGCGCAGAAATGCAAGATAGATGTGCCACAACCTCATCTTATCAAGAGATACAATGAAGGAATGTGGGGTGTGGTCGTCTAGGATAAACTTTTAGGCAGCTACAGCCGTCATTTGAGGAGTAAAAAATGGTGGTGGAATCTTTTTAGTAATGTTCTGAATGTTTCAGTTGTAGTTAGTTGGTTACTTCATTGTGAGTTACACAAAGTCCAAGATGAAGCATTTCGAGTTCCGAAGAGGAATAACAACTGACCTCCTAAAAAGAGAAGTACTTAGTAGAAAGTCATCCAGGGCCTCGTTGTTCATATACATAAACGATCAAGAATGTCTGACGGACATTATATTGTATCTGCATCCCAAGGACGTTGCGTGGTGTGCAAAAAGATACGACTAAGAAATGTGACAAACGACTTCACCAGCAATGCTTTCTTTCATATCATGGCGCATTAGATATTTCTGTATTGGATTTTGTGAATTCTGATATGTACATAAATGCAATTTAAAATATTATTTTTTCCGTAATAATGTATGCTAAGATAAAAATCGCATTCAAAACCTCTTAGTTTAAAAAAATTCTCTGAAAAAAAAAAACTTCATGCAAAGCGCCAATGTTCCAAAAATGGAACACACTGAAAAACATAGTAAAAAAATTTTTTTCTGGAAATTTTATTTTATTTCTGTATTTACTAGACATAAATAGACATAATTTCAAAAAATTACTCAAATTTAATCATCCGTCAATAGTTCGGCGGTTAAACGGTTAAAGTAGTAAAAGCTGCATGAAAATGGAAATTTGAACCAGTGTTGCTTAAAAACCACAAAATATATTATTTTAAATAACTTTGCCGATTTATTTTTTAAATACGATATTGTCAATGCTCCGCTCCACAGCAAAAATGTGTTTTTAAATAAAGTTATGAATTTATTATTCATAAAAACATTTATCAAAACAAAAGCTCCTTTATTGATTTACAAATTAGAGAATTTGGAGGGGGATTAGAGGGTTCGAATATTTTTAAACAAAGTGTTTTCGCATGCAACAATATATGGAATTTACAAAACAGTTTTAGATTGATAATAAAACGATTGATTTCAAAGTAGCTAAAATCGATTTGAAGTCTAACGAATTCAGGCATGAATATGCTACAAAGACTTTTGGCACCATTTTCTCCATTCACCTTCCTTCTCCTTGAATAAAAACGAACCTTTCATTGCCGATTATCGTCTAATAACAATTTCTCTTTCCTTGGCGTTAAACTTATCTTCATAAATGAGATTAAAAAATGCAAAGGCAGTAGGTGCTTTTAAAATCGATGCCTTTAAGTAAAAAAATATTTTTTGGCGTATAAAACCAATTTTATCTCTTTATACATTAGGTAAATTAACAGAGGAAATGTTTCAGAAGTCTAGGTAAGAGTTCCCTTCAAATAGCAGATTACGTTTTACGAAACTAATTAACTTTTCCAATAGAGCTATTTTTTTTTGTAAATAGTATTTTCATAGCTTTCGCAGAAATATAATACATTATGTTTTCATTACGTTTTTCAATTTTATAATTATTTAAGTTACCTGCTTTTACATAGTATTCCAACAAACGTGCATTTCACAATTTCACATTACCATAATTATCTTTTATTTAAGTATCTACTTTACTAGAAAGAAAAATGAAAGCATAATATTGCTCCCTTTTTACTTCCTTTTACAAAAACGGAAGTATTGTATTCGCGAAAAAATTTTCACTCAAAAATCGGCTATAATTTCTATTTTACTCACCCCCGAATGAATGTTGGGTTTTTTTTTCGACTCGACCACACGTGGATATATGCCTAGGAACGTACAGACACACGAAATATCCATTTTGACGATTCCCGAGTTAATTACAACGAGTTTTCTCGTGACGTATGTATGTGCGTATGTATGTATCTCGAATAACTCAAAAACGGTATGCCCTAGAAAGTTTAAATTTGGTACGTGGACTCCTAGGGGTCTAGTTGTGCAGCTTCCCTTTTGGTTGCATTCGGATGTTCCTAAGGAAGTCTTTTGCCCTTTTGTTGAAATCATTGTTAATTTCTATGTAAACTCAAGTGATGTTATTATTTGGCAGACACTTGGCAATATATCGCCAGTCTTTTGCTCGCCAAGTTTTGTCGCCAACTTGGCGACAAATTTGGCGATTTTTTTTTTTTTTAAATCTGGTTTCGATTTGCCCACTGTTGGTGATATTTAGAGAGAAACTATTGAATCACATTAAAATTGCCAATAATGGGAAAATGACATTAAATTGGAGTAAAAGGAAGTCATGTGATGCACACATCAGCTCGTTAAATTCAAACTTATGTATTTATTAATTTATTTTAAATTATATTGATGAATGATACAATACAAATCTGGGATTTAGAAAAAATATCTAAACCGTCTATTTTTTTAGTTTTATGCACAAAACTAGTCTAATTAATCGTTCTTGTAAAACAAGTTATTATAGTTTGCTTAATTAACTTATCAATAATTATCATAATCAATCATGCATACTCTACATTCATGCAATTCTTTATGGTAGAACGTTTTGCTGGCTAAAGATTTTGGCATCTTTGTCATGTTCGGCTTTTAAATCTTCAAAGGCTTTTTTTCCGGGTCTTCTAAGTCTTCATTAAAGGTTTTTTGGTGTAACATGTATTGAGTATCATTTAGTTCACCCCCTTGGAAGCTGATTTAAAGGGCCCAGTTTTAGTTAAAATTAAATCATACCTCCAATGTTAGCTTTACTTACCTATTTTTGTAGACAATGTTGTAAGTTTCGTAGTTTATGTATTATTGTAAAATTGTATTCTTTGAATATGGAGAATTTTGCTCATTGTTAAATATGCTTTACTTCCACGGGGGGGGGGGGGGGGTTGACTGATAACACTAGGAAACAATTTGTAATATAATTTCTGTTGAGTTTGGTTTTTGAGCTGTTATATAGTTAATTAGGCAAGCTGATTCCAAAGCTGCATTTAGTTTTATTCTGCTACGTCAAGTTTTTTCTTTACAACTTATGAGAATGTGAGTACTCTCCGCAGAATTGAGCATGGATCGAGGCCCGGATCTATAAATTTTGAGTCGCCCTGCAACAAAATATGTAAGGCCCCTCTCCAGAGGCCAGCAGTGTATATTTGCAACGATAAATCTCAGTACCGATTGTTTTTTTTTCCAACTTTTTTGTCAATTTCTTGGGTCGTTGGGCCCTTTTAGACAGTGCCACTCTGCTGCGTCTGCGGATACGCAGATCTGCGCATGCATGGATTATAGGAAGCACTATTACATTCTAAGTGTCTCATTTCCACTTCTACGTTCTTTAAATTTACGTTCAAATTTACGTTCTTCTAAGTGTCTCATTTCCGTATTTCCTAGCCTGTCATTTGAAAAGATATAGGCCGGTGTTTTTGATGGTCCACAGATTCGGGAGCTTATTAAAGATGAAACTTTCATCGGAACAGTGTTAGAAACTCCAAAAAAATGCGTGATTGGCATTCAAAAACATTATTAAAAGTCTTCGTGGAACTATGCAAGCCTTTTATTAAGCAGAAATTGTCCAACAACTTGTGGAGAGCTTCCGAATGCTTGGTTCCCACATGAGCATCAAATTGCATTTTTTACGTAGCTTATATCTTGCAAACTTCCTGAAAAATCTTGGTACAGTCAGTGATGAACAGGGTGAGCGATTCTATCAAGATTTGAAGGTCCATGGAGACACGATATCAAGGTAGATTGAATGCGTTTATGATAGCTGACTGTTGCTGGAGCACCAGTCCACAGATTAAACACTCCAGAAAAAGCTATAAGCGAAATTTTTAAACTTAATCTGTATAAATACACAATTTTACTTGCGATACTATAATAGCCTTTGTATGCATAAAATTATTCATTGTAAACAGTGCATTTCATAAGTTTTTACTGCATTTTACTTAACTTGTATGAATTTTGAGGGTATTCTGTAGTTTGAAAAGTTGACGTGATAGACAAAAACTGCGATTTTTGTTGAATTCAGAGGCCAAAAGTTAGTTGAAAATAAGTCACAGATTTAAGACAACGAAATTGCTGTTCCCCAGTGTAATAGTTAGCAGTTGCAGTACTCTGCAGTGCAAAGATGACGAATTCAATGTCAACGCAAAGCTGCCAGGATTATGTAGCATGTGTTTCACATACAATTTATCTCTAGTATAAAACTGGATAATTTTGCTAAGAAAAAGTGTTTACTTCAGAAGTAAAAATTTCATAAAAACGAAGAAAAGGTTACATTGCAATAACTTTAAATCTGTAAGATTTTATGCAGCTTATATAGCTGTTCGTTTCCAAAATTTCTGTGGATATGTAATACCACGATGTATTTATTCTTAGCTGTACTCAAATGGGCTAAACAAAAAAGATGAGGTGAGATATAAAACATTCAAACAAGAAGCCTTGATATCTATTCCAAAATATGTTCCAAAATAAATTTGAAAAACCTCAGCAAATGGGTGCAAAATCCTTTTATGTATCCTAAAGTTTTAAAAACACTGGAACGTTTTTCTTAAGGTATAATGGCTTTCGATAAGATTTCAGTCCCATGAAGGAATCTAAAAAAGATGAAGTGGATGGACTCCATTATTATTGATTCTTGTAAACCAAACTTGCTGAGATTGCATCATTAAGGAAGAAAAAAGATAGTAGTGCCCCCAAGGAAGATACGTATAAGAGGAAAAAAATATCCACTGTTTTATGTGAGGTGTGTGTTACAACAGTGTGCACCGAAATATAAACCATGTGCTTCATGAATAATATTTGCTAAAGTGAATAATTATTAAATAGTTTTGGGGACACACATTATCATTAGGTAAATGTTGTAGACTCTTTGAACAAATTATGAAATTGGAGGATTTGAACGTATTTGTCCACGTAATTATATTAATAAATAGAATGATTTCAGCATGGCTGTGTGTCGGAGTCGAATTTTGGGGTAAAGGAGTCGGAAGTCGGTACTCGAAGGTTTAAAGTTCCAAGAATCGGAGTCGATCATTTTTCCTCTAAGTCTACAACTCTGCCAGTGCTTGCGGAGTCAGAGTCGAACTGATTTTTGACTAAAGGAGTCTGAGTCAAAGTCGAAGGCTCAAAAATTTCCGAAGTCGGAGTCTCAGCCGGAGTCAGTCATTTTCCCTCCGACTTCACAACCCTGGCTTTGAAGATGTGAACGTAGAATGAACTGCTTTGATTTGCACTTTTTGTTGTTAGATTTTCGTGAACAGTATAAGCAAAAATGTGAACCCGACATCAAAACACTGTATTTTCTAAACTGTTGCACATACGAATTTAAAGAGAAAAATACCAAGTTTTTCCCAATGTTGTTCAAACACACAAATGTGCAATATGTGAGCACATAATACAAAACTTTGTTAAATGACAACATCTAATCTGTGATCCAATTTCTTTCACAAACTTTGGAGCATCAAGCTGTCAATAGGTTTTATAATGCGTTTTATAGTGTTTGTAGTGACTTTCGTTACTGAGGTTTGCTTAACAATGTCTTTAACGTAATCTTGTATAGCTTGACTATGGAGAGATGGCGGATGAACTGGAAGTGGAAACGGACTACTTTATTTTGAAATGGAAAGGATTAGCGAGATCCAGCGAGCAGTCAAGTTTTCACTGTCCGTGCGATCTCGCTAACCCTACCTATCACAAAATGAAGTGGTCCGTTTCCGCTTCCAGTTCACTCGCCATCTATCACTCTACCGTCAAGCTATAAAAAGAAATCACGTGGCGTGAGGAACGAAGTGGGTTACGGGCTAAACGTTTGTCGTAAAAAAAAAGGCTCATAAATCGAAAATTTGAGAAACGAAAGAAAAAAAAACACTAAAACTTCTCTTTCTCTAATTTCACGCATCACTTATTGTTACATGTGCACTAGTTACCAAAATTTGGTTTTTTAAAATCGGGACTATCATTAATGCTTATCCTGTGCAACAATCTTTTCATGTATCAATTGATACTTTTTCAGGATCACGATTTTTGTGATGTTCGCTTTCGGAATCAGATTTTTGTGCATGGTCCGTTTCCATGAGGCTAATTCTTTTTTTTTTTTTTTTTTTTTTTTTTTATTTTTTTTTTATGGTGAATTTTCAGGTTTTTTTTGGTAATGATGATTACCGATATCGTTGTTTTGGTGTGTCTATGATCGTTATTTTTGTCCAGGGTCCATTTTTAGCATCATGTTTTTTTATTTTGTGTCAATTCTCTTAAAATCTGAATACATCCTAAAATGGATCAGTTTTGAAAAATCATTTCAAACCACAAAATAAATTACGTTGTTTTCTAATGCATATACCAAAGTTCATGCAAGACAAAAGAAAGGATGCCAAAATAAGGCACTCATTGAATTTGTTTGGTATTTAGCATTATTTTTACTTCCTTTTACAAAAAAGGAAATATTGTATTCGCGAAAAAAATTTCACTCAAAAATCGACCTTAATTTCTGTTTTGCTCACCCCCGAATGAATGTTGAGTTTATTTTTCAACCCGACCACACGTGGATATATGCCTAAGAACGTACAGATCCCCGAAATATCCATTTTGACTATCCCCAAGTTAATTACAACGAGTTTTCGCGAGACGTCTGTATGTACGTATGTATGTGCGTATGTGTGTATGTATGTCGCATAACTCAAGAACGGAATGTCCTAGAAAGTTGAGATTTGATACTTAGACTCCTAGTGGGGTCTAGTTGTGCACCTGCGTTTTTAGTTGCATTCGGATGCTCCAAAGGGGGCCTTTTGCCCCTTTTTGGGGGGAAATCATTGTTAATTTCGATGTAAACTCAAGTGGTGTTATAACTTGGCAGAAACTTGGCGATAAATCGCCAGTCTTTTGGTCGCCAAGTTTTGTAGCGAACTTGGCGATAAGTTTGACGATTTTTTTTTTAAAATCTGGTTTCAATTGGCCACTGTTGGTGATACAGTGAAATCTCGTTACAACGAACTTCAAGGGATCGCAAATTTTGTTCGTTGTAACGGGAATTTCGTTGTAATGGAATTCAAATAATGTTATAGCAATTATATAGGGACTGAAAATGTATTTCGTTAAAACGGAAATTTCGTTGTATTGGTATTCGTTGCAACGGAATTTCACTGTATTTAGATAGTAAACTATTGAATCACATTAAAACTGCCAATAATGAGAATATGACATTAAATTGGAGTAAAAGGAAGTCATGTGATACACACATCAGCTCATTTTATTTCAATGTCTCTTATAGCAGTGGTGCCCCACCTTTCTTTACTCGACGGCCGGTTACAGGTGTCGTGGTGCTTTGGTCATCGATCAAAAGAAAGGGGAAGAGGGGTCTCTAGAGAAAAAAAATAAAATCCCATAATTGTTTTAAATTACCATTAACAATGCATTAAATCATTACAAGAATTGCGTAAATACGCGCAATAATATTTCGCAAGTAAATACATACATTGCATTGAATCGTTACGTACACCGATACCGGTTACAGTCATACTGTACAGAACACATGTATAAAATTTATATACGTTTGATTTTTTTTCCCCTTAGAAACACGGGGAAATACGGAAAAGGATTTAAAAAAATCAAACCAGGAATCGTTGTTATCGTTACTACATGCTTATTTTAGCAATACGAATTGTCCATAGAAATATTAGTCACCAATTTCTGACCATTTGGCAGCAAATTAGCAGCAATTATTCTTAACAGCATATGAAAAATTCATCGGTTGTTTTGAAAGTTTCCAAAACATGCAGTTTGCGATTCGTAATATTGAACATAACAATGGGCCACATGGATTAGTTTTAAGGACCCCTCATAGCCCATAGGCCGTAGACTGTGTATTATTAGTTCACTAGTTCGTTATAAATAATAAATAACGCAATTATTTAATGCAATAATTTAATGATTGAATGCAATGCTAAAAGTACTGTTAATCACAATTTTATGAAGTTATGGGATTTAATCTTTTTTTCTAGACACCCCTCTCTACCTTTCTGTTTATCGATGACCAAAGCACAACGATAACGAATTTTTCTTTTCTTTTAATTTACTTATTCTTGCGTGCTGGAAAGATAACAAATTGCACTGCAGCACCGATTACACAAGGGAATAATGTTTAATAAAATTTCTGGTGAGTTACAATTTTGAGTTGTTTTGGAATAAAATGAACGTGATAATTTTGGAACTGTAGTTTGTTTTATTCAACCACGTCAGGATTTTTCTCTACATCTTATGTGAATGGGACCCATGTGTATACTTTCCGCGGGAGAAAGCGTATCTACTGCTTTACTACTGTTTGATATAAACCTTTTAAAATTGAAATGAAGTGTTTATTTTACAAAATATTTTTTTTCGTGGTGAAAAGTTTTAATTCATTTTACTGTCACGGCAATAATAATTATAATAATAATAATAATTAAAAATCTATAGGGAAGGAAAAACAAATATGTGTTCATCAGAAACATACACAATATATATATATATATATATATATATATATATATATATATATATATATATATATATATATATATATATATATATATATATATATATATATATTATTTGTATTTTGTATGCAACGTGCGTAATTATTGCTTACCTAAAACTTTTTTTTTGTCCTACATTTTTTTAACGTTCTATATTTTGTGAATTGATCGCTTTGAATCCTATGTAGCTACAAAACTTAACATGATGGACTAAAATTGATATCCGTTCTGGACACCAAAGTAAAAGTTAGTCAAAAACAAGTCACAGATCTAAATCACCAAAACCACTGATCAACAGTGTTATTAAACGTATAGTTAAAGCAATTTCCTCAAATAAACGTTGCTTTTTAAGCTATACATTTAAGGGTTCTTTGATTGCTTTGATTCATTTATTAGCACGCAACTATCGAGACTCGTCACTAAAAGAAAAGAATTCTAGCGAGAGAGAAACGTGAAAGAAAAAGTAGATCACGCATATCTAACGGAATAATAATTGGTATTGCATTGTTTTTTTCAGTCTTCATTAAGTTTAAAACAAATCCTACCATTATTTTACATTGAGAAAATGAACTGTAAAAAGACATTATGATAAAAAACTGCCGCTTTTTTAGTTCCGTAATTAGCATTTGAGTTGCATTTTAAGACTTATCTTTATCAATAAATTGTTTTTAATGAGGAAATAAAACAGCTTCTTTTAAGATATAAAGAGGCAGTCACAACTTCGGGGCACTTATCTTTGGACATTTTGGCGTATTGAATGAATATACGGATAGGTGTAGGAGCTACTAAGTTATTCACGAGCGGAAAAAAAAAGTCATCGTAAAGTACGATCAAGTTGTTTCGAGAAAACACTTTACTAATGAGCATTTGTTTTGGTATCAGATTTGTTGACAGAATTGAACTTACAAAACTTGAAAGGTTCAGAGAAGTTGAAGTAGGCAGCGAAGCAAAATGGCGTTTCATTAAATGTATCAATTAACCAACGTTTTGAAGTACAAAAATTGCAAAGTACTGCAGACACGTGTTTTGGTGTTACAAGGAACATCTTTTTCAATGCAAAGAAGTGTGAGCTTCTGGATGAGAAGTCATTCGAGGAAAGCAACACGGTGGAACAGGAGACAAAATACCAAAAAGTGGAATTTCAAAAAAAAAAAAAAATACAAAATGATACCTCGAGCCGAAATTTATTATATAATTCCTTTAGGAAAAAACCGTTAAGTAATAAATTTCCAAGAAATCCCATAAACAATGCAAATTGTCCAAAAATGAAACCACTGCAAAAAAATTAGCAATAAATTTACCGACGGGAAAAATTATGTTCGGAAGCAATGTAACAAATGGATAAATGCAGAAAAAATAGAGTGAAGGATAAACAAATTGGGATTAATTGATCACAAAACGAAATAAGAAAGCAAAAAATGAAAAAATAGACGGGAGAAATCTACAGACGTTAACATAAAAATAACAGAAAAACTAAACCAAGTTTAACTTGTATGTTGTGGCCATCACGAAATTTTCTTGTATATCTTTCTTTTAATTCTGATCCCTCCCAATGCTTGACGAGGAAGCAACATTCCCAACAAAAACAAAATTACACATGCCAAAACTTGACGACCATCCCGATTCCCAATTTATCTTAAAAGCAAAGAATGAACATTGAAAATTATTTTAAAAGCCTTGCTTAAAATAATTACAAACATTTATTTGTTAACAAACACAAGACGGAAACAGTTAAAAAGTTTAAATCATTGCAATTTTCTGGTCATTTTCCAACAATTAAGATCACGCGAAATACGCAGACGACAGTCGATTACGATTTATCTTTCTTATTGTTGCATTGATAAAGCTATTTTCATTCACATAAAAAAAATAGCCCCCCAAGGAGCGATTGGTGCAAAAAATTGAACCAAAGTCTGTTTACATATGGATTCACATTTACAGTCGAGTCTCGACTTACGCGAGAGATACGTTCCAAGACCCCTCGCCTAAGTCAAACTTTCGCGTCGTGGAAAATTGCATGCATACGAACTTTTTGTAAACATACCTGGTTATTTAAGGCATTTGTAAAACCGTCTCAAACTGTTATACAAGTTTACCATTTCTAATCTATGTATTACCATTTCTTAAATAAAGAAGTGAAGTTTTACTGTATTAAAAAAAAAAATGTATCATTCAACATTAAATGTTGTTACGATGCACAAAACCAATCATCAATGGGAGGAAGAGACAAAAAATAAAACTGTACGGTACGTCACGTACATAGTAATAATAAATGCAGCACTATAATAGTACGGTACTGTAGATCAGGTAATTAAATTTATAACTTAAAATATGAAGATGATGAGGTATTACGCTGGCAATCAGATTGTTATCAGTATCCCCATGACACTGCATGGATTTAAGGAAACTCGTCAGAAGAAGAGAAAGAACAAGAAAAAGTGATGAATTAATCTTCTGCTTTCTGTCGAAATTATTCAACCAAAAACTTTAGCATTGTGGGCGAGGTATTCACGTCAGCTTTAAAACTCATTACTCCTGAAAAACTCGCGTTATAGCCATTTCGCGTAAGTCGAATCGCGTTGTAGCGGGAGTCGACTGTATTCCAAATTTCATCTAGAACGTAGCATTACTTCTTGAGATATGATACTCACAATGGAAAAAACTACTGGCTGATGTATGTGCACAACATGACTTCCTTTTACTCCAATTTAAAGATAATAGTGCCTCGGAGTGAGCTAAAAAACACTTTAAATACTTTTATTCCAAGTCTGTTGCGAACCGAAGCAAAGAAAATGTTTTATACAGATAAATTTTCCCAATATTGGCAGTTTTAATGTGATTCAATGGTTAACTCTCTAAATATGGCCAAAATGAAACCAGATTAAAAAAAAAAAAAAAACCCGCTAAATCTGTCGTCAAGTTGGCGACAAAACTTGGCGACGAAAAGCTTAGTGATATATTGTCAAGTGTTTGCCAAATTATAGCACCGTTTGAGTTTTCATTGAAATTAACAATGATTTTACCCCAAAAAGGTGTAAAAGACCCCCTTTGGAACATCTGAATGCAACCAAAAGAGAAGGTGCACACCTAGACCCCACTTTTTTAGACCCAAATTTTTCTAATCCATAAATTTAATTCAAAACTTTCTACTAAATATTGTTCTTATTCCCCCTCCCAGTAGCAAGAAGAATTTCATTTGTGAGTGAAACCAACCTTGAGCAAGTAACATAAAGCTATCTATATCGAAAATAGTTACATCACAAATACATTTACAGCACTTAATCGTCCATTATGGTTACACGTGAGATACAAAGTGTTTCACCTTATCCCTATACTGTTAAAGAGAGTTTAAGCTATTACGCACAGTGATAATTTTTCATTCATATTAGCAATTTCTTGCAGTTTAAAACAGTTTAAATTTAAATTAATATTTATTTGTATTGTTTCCAAACTTAAAACTCCAATTCTCCCAAACTGTATGAATTTCGCCGAATTATTTTTCCGTGTGGTTTTGCGGGTAAAAAAGGTGCACAACCTTTAACTTTAGCACGCATTGACAATCCTAGTATGATAGTTTATGTGCATGTAAGAAACGGCATGACCCCCCCCCCTTCCTCCTTGAAAAACAAATTCCAGATACGCTACAAATTCCTACGTACAGATATGATTATTTTGCAATTTATTTGCGAAATTATTATTTTTTACCCTTGTTTGTTAGCCTTCAGCGATTAAACTTAGTTGAACAGAGTTAGGTACGTAAATCATGGAATAGTATAAAGAACATATGCATATTGTTTTTGAGGACCATCCAACGTTAAATTGTTGAAGCTTGCACGTGGATAATGAATGAATTATTGATACCGAGCTGATTTTCGTATTTTCTGGGCTGTTCATGTGGGAAATACTGATCTATAATTTCGTTCTACCATTACTGCAACGGAAATACCTAAAGAAAGCATGCAAAGTAGAACTGTCGGAGACCGCAATGTCCTGCTTTGCAGGAAAAAACCGCTAAACAGCAGCACTTCTATTTCGTTCGCTTTCCTTGCCAAATAAGCTTTACGCGTGTCGCGAATCGGCATTAACGGCCAACTTTGAGAATACCTTTAGTTTTGATTGCATTTAAAATATTTCCTGGTGGTTATAAGTTGTAAACTATTTTTATTAGCTTGGAATCAAAGATTCTAAGTTTAACGATAGTAGTTAATCTTTGAAGAAACTTCATCTAGGGCAGTTTTTTACGGGCTTTTCATTCAGACTAAATTCATAACTATACACAAATTCGTTCATGCAGAAAAGAGCAATTTTATGACTCAAAATATGTAATTAGACAACCTTGGGTCTTTCTAAAATTCCAAAAACCCGCCTATATAAATTCCTGATTAACAGTTTGCCTTTGCGCAAAATTTGGAAGAAATCCGACGAAAACTGTGGATTTGTATAAGGAACAAACACATTCACACACAACACACAAACATATATATATATATATATATATATTAGTACTTTTATCCCTGTTCTTTGACAGCCGGGAGCGACTTCTATTAAACCGAATTAGGTTATCGGTTATAGTTGAACCAAATTACTTCAAGACTCGGCGTAAATCAAGGAATAGTATAAAGAAAATTTATATATTGCAAATTGGTTTCATAAGGATCATAGAACATTAAATTAAATTTCTGTTGTAAGGATGAAATAGATGTGGTTTAAATAAAAGTAGTCTAATGCTGGAACAGTCGAAGATTTTACGTCAATACTGAATGCAATATTATTCCCTCACTCATGTTTGTATTTTCTCTGCTATTAACGGGAAAAACACTGATCAAAAATTACACGCAACCCTTACTGTTGTGGGTTTCATAATTACACCATGTTTAAAAATTATAATTTAATGGTAGCATTCAAATTAAGTACAACCATGAGTAGCATCAATGGACCCCTTGGTTTCGAAGCTCGCAGTTCAAGAAACAATGTACAGCATCATTTCTTATATCTGCGGCTTTCACGCTAAACATGCTTCAACGCTCATCGCTAAACGGCATTGACGGCCATCATTCAGAATACGTTTTGTGTTGATTGCATTTTAAAAAGCTCCTGGTGGTTATATGTTGATAACCGTTTGCATTTGCTTTGAACCAAGGTTCATAAATTTAACGATTAAAGTTAATCTTTGAAGAAACTTCATGTAGGGTAGTTTTCTACGGGCTTTTCATTTAGAGTAAATTCATAACTATACAAAAATTCTTTCGTGCAGAAAAGAGCAATTTTATGACTCAAAATATGAAATGAGACCTCTTTGGGTCTTTTTAAATTTCCAAAAACCCGCCTATATGAATTACTGAGCAACAATTTACCTTTGTGCCAAATTTGGAAGAAATCCGACTAAAATTGTGGATTTGTATAAGGAACATACACACATACCCACAAACATGCATCCATTTATATATATATAGAAATCGATGCATTTCTGTTTGTGAGCATATCAAAATACATATTTTTTCAAAAACTGATTAATAGAGTTTTATACATATCACATAAAATTGCTAAAAAAATCCAAAGCCGAGAATTTTTGGTTAGTAACTTTTTTAATCAAATTTAAAAAACGGTAATGGAAGGACATTTTTGCGACATGATTTTCACGCTATCATGTTCTCCCCAAAAGTTCAGCTAAACTATAGAAGGGAAAATTCTATAAAAATTAGAGCACATACAGGAGTGTTCTTTCATTACAATTCCACCTCTAATTTAAAAAAAAAAATAATTATGTTAAGCATATAAATTATGTATTTGTTAAGGGCAACGGAAGGACAGTAACGGGAAGGAAAAGAAGTCCAAAACAATTAAACTTGTAAAATTTCAACTTACAAACATTTATTCAGCTAATACAGCTTTCTGAAACAATAATGTCTAATGCCTGTGTCATACGTTACATTTCTGAATTCTTTAAATACTCAATCATTTTTATCATAACTCATAGAACATTTATCTTCTTCTTCAGCAAACATGAAGATCATTCCCACATTATTATGCATTCTCAAACAAGTTATATCTATTCTTTTATCTTCTATATGAAGTACCTGTCCAACATAGCTCTCTGTTAATTTCCTTCCTTTCCATCAAACTAACAAAACTTGTCCAAGCGAATCCTTTGGCATATTCTTATGATTTGGTGTTTTTGATTCAGCAGTATCCTCATTTTTAACGTTATTTATAACTGAGAGTCTGTTGATTTCGAAGTGAAATCTTGTTCGATTTGTTGAAGTACTTACTATATTCAATACAAATGTGACGACCAGCAACAGGCTCTTGCCCCAGCTAGGCTGGTCCTTATCAATTTATTAGACCTCTATGAAGATCAATGGGCCTTTTAAAGCTATCCACTCCCTTGCTCATTACCACCTCTTCCGGTAAGCTGTTCCAAGTGCCCACGACCCTACTAATGTTGTAGTTTTTCCTTATTTCCAGGTTAGCCTGAGATTTGAATAGCTTAAAGCAATGACCCCTCGTCCTGCTTTCGGTGTAAAAATTTAATCCATTAACATCATTCATTTTGATAAATTTAAACAACTGAATCATGTCCCCTCTGATCCTCCTTTGCTGCAGGCTATACATATTAAGTCTATTACGTCTGGTATCATAATCTTAATCTGAAAGTCCCCTTACTAGTCTAGTTACACTTCTTTGAACGCTTTCCAATACGCAAATATATTTCCTCAGGTAAGGCGGCCAAAACTGCACAACATACTCCAAATGGGGTCTTATTAAACTCCTATATAAAGGCAGAAGAATCTTCTTAGATTTGTTTGAAATAGATCTATTGATAAACCCAAGCATTCTGTAGGCTTTGTTACTTGCAATACTGCACTGTTAACTAAACTTGAAGTCCTGATTTATTAAGATATCCAGATCAATAACATTTTCTGCCTGACTAATGATTGAACCATTGAGAAGGAATACTAATGGAGGGAGCCATCATAGCAAATGTTTCAGTGAAATAAGCTTGGGACCCAATGTTTCCCAGGTCAGGTGACTTGTTTGGCTGGGAAGTTGTCGCGTATTGGCACGTTATCGCTCTTTTGGCATTAAATATTTTTCAGATGACGCGACGGCGCTTATTATGAAGTCGGGGCTACAAATCAGAGCAACTCTGGCTCTAACTTCTTTACCGCATAATAATAAATAAATAAATAAATAAAGGATACAAATACAAGCCTATCGTTCAAACTCCCTCTCCCCACTTCTTTCCGGATTTTAAACTATAATGTAATTGCATTTTTCATGTGTTTTGATGTTTATTCCCTGAAATGACGGGCATGTACAAATAGTTTAAAGTGTTCTGTTATTGACTGAAAACTTATGGATTCATATGTATTGTAATCAATTTTTTGAAATGATTTTATACGCAGGCATACTAGCATTTAAATTGAAGCATAAAAATAGCAAATCTTTATTCTTGCGCATCTGCTGTTCACAGGAGCTTGGTGAGAAGATACTCGCCAACAAAGCAAATGTACACAAAATGCTTAAGAGCCGTTAAAATAATTACTAGTTAAGTAAAAAGTGTTTTTATGGAACTAAAATGTTATTTCCACTCAAGATATACAATGTTTTATAACTTTTAAAGATAAAATAAGTACAAGAATTTAAAAATTATAGGCAACTGTGGAATGTGTAGTCATTGAATGCATATAAATGTTATTTTTTCTTTATTTAGAAGTAAAAAACATTCGTACATGCTAGGGAAAAGTTACTGGACCTCCTGGTGCGGCTTTTTCCTCACAGTTTATAATGTTAGAATACTGCACTATTAATATAAATCTAATTTTTCCCTTCTACAGTTAAAGGTTGTTATCATGCATGGCTTCAGCTAATGAAAACTTCTTTAGCGGTTACGGTCAACTCGAAATAGCCCCCCAGGTCACATGGTACTGTTGCCGTATCGGGATAGTAGGGCTGCACTCTCTCCATCTATTCCTTCTCAATGGATTGAACCCTGTAAACCATAACTCGTACGCTTATTTCCATGACCTAAGTGTAACACTTGACATTTCCCTTCATTAACTGCCATACCCCACCTATCCGCCCACTTAGTAATATAATCTAAATCCTCTTTAAGCTCTTTTACCTGTTCTTCATTTTCTACCGTCCCCATTACTTTTACATCATCAGCAAAACAATTCATGCTTCCAGAAATATTCTCATTGATGTCATTCATAAAAATAATAAACAAGAGAGGCTCTAAAACCGAACCCTGAGGAACCCCGCTTAAAACATCACTCCATTTAGAATGATTTTCCCTTACAACTACTCTTTGCTTCCTTCCAACCAGCCAATTTCTAACCCAAAGTAAAGTTTTTCCAAGATTCAAATGGTGCATATTTTGTGTGTCAGGATGAGAATGGATCTTTTTGGATCCTTTTTTCTTCATATTTTTCAAAGTTGATTAATGAATTTACTGATCTCTTCGCAGTGCCTTTAACGGTTAAATCAATGCTCTCAACAGTCCTTCCGTGTGACTTGTGGCAACAAATCTGAAAGCAGTTTCAATATTGTATTGTTAACATATAAATTTTAAGTTTTTAAGCGTATGTTTCTTTTTGAATTGGCTTGTCATATCACAATTATGTCATACCAAAATGATTTTCACATGCTTAGGAGTTTTTATGTGTAGTTTTCATGATTTTCATCACATACAGCAGAAGAAATTAAATCACGAAACATTTAAAGAATGAATGAATAAATAAAAGTTTATCTTTTAAATAAAAGCACACGTAATTTTTGTACAAACATTACTTATATATTTTTTAAAAGTGGCTACTAACTTTAAACAATAGTTTGTATTATACAAGCATTCTAAAATTTTACCCTGTATCAACTTATAGTTATATATCCTTCCGTTACCGTATTTTTTTGTCCTTCCGTTGCCATTAAAAACCGTATAAATTAAATATGTATTAAAATTGTAACTATGACTTCTTGACGAGGGGTATAATTCTGCTTTGCATAAAAAGAACATTAGTTTCTATACCCAGTAGGTACTTGGTGAACTAATTGAGATGTAGTATTTTGGTAACGGAAGGACATCAAATTCAACTTTAGTAATGGATCTATTTCATGGGTCAAAAAAATCAGAAATTTTAAATTACTTACCAAAAAGTATAACTACGTAGACACTCGAAAGATAAAAGGTAACCAAAATAGTATATGCTGATAACAAGTTTATTGAAATTACAGTACAGTTGACTCTCGTTTTACGCGGGTTTACTTAACGCGGTTTCGATTATACACGGCTTAAGATTTGACACTTTTATTTTATTTTACGCGGATGAGTTTCCGTTTTACACGGATGCGGCAATGCAAACAGATAACCTTTTCCCCTATTTCAATATCCAAACTCCTAAAGATTGCAGATTACGCGTAATAGATTGCATTTTGGCGTGCTATTCATCGAGCTTGGGCCACTGGAGACATTTTATGCCAATGGTTTCAGAGTTATTTCCTGAACTAAAGTTATTAAACTCACACAGTTCAGAACTCACTAGGAGAAGAGCTTTTAGGAGTGACAAAGGAGGCCAAAATCAACGAGGATACCGAAGTCGGTGACGCACAACCAAAAACGTTCACATTGAAAATTTTGAGCCATTCCTAGGCAATAGAAACGATCTTTATGATTTGTTAGTGAAGGAAGATTCTATCATGGAAATAACGGAAGCGATAATAGATGCGTTAATACTCAGCAAAGAACTACAGAGAAAAATTCTTAATGGCTGCCAAAATACTATCATAGCCAGCTTATTTCTATATACACAAAATTAATTTATGTATTCTTTATGCATGTTGTGCATAATCGATATAAGTACACATTAAACGTATTATAAATTAGTCATCACTAGAATGAAATATTTTTTTCCATCTATGGAACCTAACCCCTATTTTAACACTATTATTAGGTCTCAATTTACGCGGTTTTGATTTACGTAACATTTCCGTGGAACGTAACCCCCGCGTAAAACAAGGGTCTACTGTATGTAACAAAAAAGATATTCTTTCCTATGTAAAAATACAAAGAGAAAACTTTATTTTGCCCTTGATTTTTTGGAAGTCATCAAACTATTTGGGAAGAACGTGTTAAGATTCAAAAAGTTCATTCATTTCCGAAGAGAATGATATATGGCAAATAACATAATTTTGAGCTTTCAAATTCAAGTCTCATATCGCCTTTTTCCTGGAATTCACCATTTATTGAAACCTATTAATATTCAGTGCAGTATTTATTTATTTTATATTAAGCTTATTTTTATTTTAAATATTTTGAACAGTCAAATTCATGCAGGGTAAAGAAAAACACACAGTTCATTTCGCTTACTGGTTCAAGCATTAATACTTCAAATCACTTACGAATTCATTTGTTAATTTATTTACATTCCTTCATTTAATGATTCACTTATTTATTCATTCATTCATTTATTCATTCATTCATTTATTTCTTTATTCATTCACTATTTTATGCACTCATTTCTGTTTCTTTATATGGTAACTAATCAACTCAGCCATTGGTTTATTGTTTCATTATCTTTTCATTTATTCATTCATCTTTTTATTTACTCCCCAGATTATCAAAAATATTTTTTATATTCAAAAAGAAGATATTTCATTCGAAAAGTGTCTCATTTTTCCCTTTGCCCATAAAAAAGTGAAAATTTACCACCTTTTTTTAAAGGCACAAATTTACTGCCAAAAATTAAAAGTGTTTTAATGCGAGTTTTATTATGAAATGCATTGTTCTTTTTTTTACGTATTGTAATTTTCAAAACAAATTTTGATTTTGCTCATATTGAAAAAGCCAAGTCATCTTAACTATATCACTTTGCTATACATTCCACTACAAATCATTTACAAACATCTGTTTTCAAACCCGCTAAAATTGTGAATTTTAACTATTACACTATAACTATTATTGGTACTATTATACCAGAGATATGAAAATATATGTTTGTTTATCTATTTGCAGTACTTCCGACTGAAGGTCCTCGTATAACAGGAGGTCAGCCAAAGTACAACGTCGGCGACACAGTAGCCATTAATTGTACCTCTGCCAAATCAAAGCCAGCCGCAACCTTAAGGTGGTTTATAAACGATCAGCCAGTATGTATGTCTTGCGTATTAGTAATGTTTCTGTAACTGTTAAAGATGGTGATGAAATTGTGATAGATTACAAAATAGTACGCAATCCGCGTCTTAAAATCTTTCTGGAGTACAAAACATTTTGTACATGTTTGAAATTTTGCAACTTTGCCAGTCTTACACCAAACACTTTAATTTCATTTTTTTAAAAGAAGCGACGGAATCTTTTATCTGTTACCTTTCTTTGTTTCAATTAATCTTCTAGTATTTTATATGGTATCAACCTTTGTCCTTCGCAACCACTAATGTTTCAACCCAATAGTTTAAAACGAAAATTTCCACCAAACTTCACTAATTTTTATTGCATTTTTAATGTAATTTATTTTAACAATTTTCATGAAGTATGTATTACAGGAATTAAAAATTCATATTATCATTCATTCATTAAAAATTCATATTATCAATTCATATATTCATTTCAACCTTTGTCCTTCGCAACCACTAATGTTTCAACCCAATAGTTTAAAACGAAAATTTCCACCAAACTTCACTAATTTTTATTGCATTTTTAATGTAATTTATTTTAGCAATTTTCATGAAGTATGTATTACAGGAATTAAAAATTCATAGATTATAATAACACCAAAGATCTCTATTTCAAAGTGTATTTCAGGGTAAGATTAGATAATTAAGATAAATTTTGGAAGTTTCAGTGTTGGGAAGTATAGCTTATCACCAGATTTAGCCTGTCTTCTTGATTTGACTGAATCTTTCTAAGATTTAGTGATGTGTAATAAAATTTCATGCAATGCATGGGTGTAACAAACTTAACGCTGGTGTACGTAATTCTACTTCAAACGAAAGGCAAAAAATGATTTTTGATCTCAAGCACTTTTGAATTTTTGCATAAAAAGTCGACTAAACCGCATATTAACGTTCCATATCCATTTTGAAACCAATTCGTCCAAAATAAATAATCTTTTTTTTTAATCTTTATTCTTAAAATTTCTTTGGCTTTAATATACTGTTTTTAAAGAGTTTAGTCATGTTTTATTCTTAAACATTGATTCACGTGAAACGAAAGCAAGTAAGTTAATATAAAAGTTGTATCAAGTTCATTTTTTCAAACTGTTAGGCATCATGTTTCAATAATTCCATTGTCAACCATATTTTTTTAAAGGAATATTTTAAATTTAAGAAAATTTTCAACTTTTAAGTCGACAGAAGCAGAAGAAACAATTTAGACAAGCGAATTTCAGTGAAAAATTCCTAGGGGAAAAAACAGCTTTTCCATAAAAGAACTTCGGGATTTTAAAGCGTTAATTCTTAATAATATCATAAAATTAGGTTGATGTTATATATGTGTCGTTCATTGTAAAAGTGATGTATCTTCATATTTTTAAAAGGCGTATTTGTTTGCTAAATGGTATCATATCTGGGTGATTCCATACAGATTCAACGGATGAGTTCGCTCGGCCATTTTTAATTTTTTTGAAACTCATATCCCAAAATGATGCATATGAATGATGTTTAAAACCACTTTTATTTTTTCTTTAACCTTAACCCTTGATTTTTTAGGGGTTATCAAAAGTGATTTTTGCAGTCAAAAATGGGACTTTTAGACCTTTTCATTTTGGCCAAAATCTATTTGAATTACATTTATGGCAGTTAATTTTACGCTTTGATGTTAAAGTGCATAAGATGATAGTCTCACATGCTGAGTAACGTGGGTGTAATTTAATAATTAAAATGATGGCTACAGGTTAAAGTTCAAAGGTCAAATGTAAAATTTTTGCTCATTTCAAAGGGTCATAACTCGCTTAGGGGACGAAAACACAAAATGAAATATGGCAAAAACTAATCACTGGAGTCACACTAATGAGAAAATATAGCTGTAATTGTGTGTTTGTTTACCCTTTACAAATTACAGCCCCTCAAAGATCAGAAAATTGAGAAAAATGACATTTTTAGACCCCTGTAAACCAAAAGGGGATGGAATTGAAAATGAAATTTCTTGGCCAATTGAATAGTCCATTCAAGTACTACACATTTTATATATATTGTTTTGTGTATTTGGTTTGTAAAAAAGATACAGGTCTTTGAAATTGAGCAATTTCGATAGTTAATTTACGCACTAAAACAGAAATAAAAAGTGTGAAAACTTCATTGCACTTTCTTAAATGGCCTATATAATATATTATTCTGAAAAAACATATTTTAAGTATAAAAAAATTATTTTAATTTGATAACTTAGAAATATTTGGACATGAATGAGTAGTTCATACTTTATTGACAGCTTAAGTAGTTAATTTATAGACTATCTACACACACAAATTTTCAATACACACAATTATATGGTCTGTACATTAACATATCTAAATTGCCTTAAACATCTGCAAACTTGTTTGAGTGTAGTTTTGAAAAAATGAACTCACTTAGTAGTCCTATAGTTGTAATAGTGACTCAAGTATATGGCGTTTTAAAATGCTTTACCAAGGCACATTCATAATTTGATACTTCGAAAATGTACTAGGAGCAAGACAATGACAGGGGTTCTAAATTTAGTGATCAACACAAGCTATGTAATAACTTTTTTCACAATAATGGGCATTTTCCTTTGATAGTCTTTTTAGTAATACACTATTCTTCATACCTATTGCTAGGGGACAATAATTTTACAGTGATAATATTTAAATACAGTGGCATAAAGCAGTGATTAAATGTTGTATTGGGAATTTTATTTGCAGAGTCAAACCTTTCTTGCAACATTTTTTCAGCTAGTTTAATATAATGAATGCTCACAAGGGTACATGCAATGGTTAGTAGCAAAAATGCAGAAGGTATACCTACATTTCGGTAGGAATTAAAATGTGACTTCTACTAGTTCTTTGCAAGCTAGTCTTAGTAGTATCAATTCTTTTTACGGTTCTTCTGATTCTGTTACAATGTCCACTACCGTGCGATATTGCATAGAAATGCCATTCAGCTCTCAAGTTGACATCCGTTTCGTGATTACATAAATTAAGAAAGTTCTTTCTATTTTTGTTGTGTATTTGAGTAAAGTATTTCAGTACGCCATATGCTGTGTCCCCACCAGAACTACAGTACTACTGTGTGAGTTCATTTTCTTAAAACTACACTGAAGCAAGAAATGAAAAACTCCCCTTTTTTTTTTCCTTTTAACTATGTAGATAATGCTTTTGCACGTGTTTAGGCAAGTTACATAAGTTAATGTACAGAGCGTATGTTTGTATGTATTGAAAATTTGTGTGTGTAGATAGTCTATAAATTAGCTACTTAAGCTGTCAATCATGTATGAACTACTCACTAGAACCCTTGCTCCTGGTACATTTTCGAAGTATCAAATTATGAATGTGCCTTGGTAAAGCATTTTAAAACGCCATATACTTGAGTCACTATTACAACTATAGGACTACTAAGTGAGTTCATTTTTTCAAAACTACACTCAAACAAGTTTGCATATGTTTAAGGCAATTTAGATATGTTAATTATCAGAGCATATAATTGTGTGTATTGAAAATTTTTGTGTGTAGATAGTCTATAAATTAACTACTTAAGCTGTCAATCAAGTATGAACTACTCATTCATGTCCAAATATTTCTAAGTTATCAAATTAAAATAGTTTTTTTATACTTAAAATATGTTTTTTCAGTATAATATGTTATATAGGCCATTTAAGAAAGTGCAATGAAGTTTTCACACTTTTTATTTCTGTTTTAGTGCGTAAATTAACTATCGAAATTGCTCAATTTCAAAGACCTGTATCTTTTTTTACAAACCAAATACACAAACCAATATATATAAAATGTATAGTACTTGAATGGAAAATTCAATTGGCCAAGAAATTTCATTTTTAATTCCATCCCCTTTTGGTTTACAGGGGTCTAAAAATGTCATTTTTCTCAATTTTCTGATCTTTGTGGGGCTGTAATTTGTAAAGGGTAAACAAACACACAATTACAGCTATATTTTCTCATTAGTGTGACTCCAGTGACTAGTTTTGCCATATTTCAGTTTGCGTTTCCGTCCCCTAAGCGAGTTATGACCCTTTGAAATGAGCAAAAATTTTACATTTGACCTTGAACTTTAACCTGTTGCCATTATTTTAATTATTAAGTTACACCCACGTAACTCAGCATGTGAGACTATCATCTTATGCACTTTAACATCAAAGCGTAAAATCAACTGCCATAAATGTGATTCAAATAGATTTTGGCCAAAATGCAAAGGTCTAAAATTCCCATTTTTGACTGCAAAAATCACTTTTGATGACCCCTAAAAAATCAAGGGTTAAGGTTAGAGATAAAATAAAAGTGGTTTTAAACATCATTCATATGCATCTTTTTGGGATATGAGTTTCAAAAAAATTAAAAATGGTCGAGCGAACTCATCCGTTGAATTTGTATGGAATGACCCATCTTTTAACATAAACATGAAGTACTTTAACAAAGAAAAACACCTAATGACAATTAGTAGCTAAATACTTCTTTTCCTAAGGAAATTTTTTCTAATGGCTTTAGATAATTAAGGTATAGTAAAATCATTTATAAGGTGTTACACCACTATTACAACAAACAACACATACTAATGTGGTAATTTACGAAGATTTATTCAAAGTTACTTAATATGTTATTTCAGAAAATTCGTTTCACAAACATTCATTTTATCAATGTTTCTGGTATTTAACTTGATTTAGTAGTTTTCTCGGTTGATCTTTCGTATGATTCAGAAATAATACAATTTCTGAAGTTTAACAAACGGAAACAAAAATTCAACAGTATTTTGACTTTCACTAGTTGTCTTTACTTAAAAAAAAAAAAAAAAAAAAAAAAATACCGTGCACTCATATGAATCCCCGATTTATTCATAGATATTTCTATGTAAAAATTATTTCAGAAAATAAACTACCAAACAATCTACAAATGGTTAAAAAAGAAAAAAAAAACAGATCATTATGCTGTCATGATTTAGCAAACGATGATTTAACAAATCATCACATGACTTCCTTTTACTCCAATTTAATGATAATAGTGCCTCGGAGTAAGCAAAGAAGCACTTTAAATGTTTTTACCCCAAGTAAGTTGTGAATTGAAGCAAAGAACACGTTTTATACAGATAAAATTTTCCAACATTGGTAGTTTTAATGTGATTCAATGGTTAACTCTCTAAATATGACCAAATTGAAATGAGATATAAAAAAACCGCCAAATTTGTCGCCAAGTTGACGACAAAACTTAGCGACCAAACGCTTGGCGATATATTGCCAAGTGTTTGCCAAATCATAATAGCACTTGAGTTTGCATTGAAATTAGCAATGATTTCACCCCAAAAAGTTGTAAAAGACCCCTTTTGGAAAATCTGAATGCAACCAAAAGGGAAGGTGCACAACTAGACCTTACTAGAAATCTACGTACCAAATTTCAACTTTTTAGGACATACCCTTTTTGAGTTATGCGAGATACGTACACACGTACATACGTACGTCACGAGAAAACTCGTTGTATTTAACTCAGGGATCGTCAAAAAGGATACTTCAGGTGTCCGTACTCAATATTCATTCAGAGGCGAGCAAAATGGAAATTAAGGCCGGTTTTTGAGTGAAAATCGTTTCGCGAATACAATACTCTTGTTTTTGTAAAAGGAAGTAAAAATCACTACCGACCCACCAGTGATTCGCCGCCCACAGTTTTGTAAATTGTGATCTGACATGAAATTACAACCTTTTCCTCTCAGATTGGGCCTGAATACGACACGGAGCATTCGACGACACTCCACGAGGACGGCCTTGAAACCTCCAGTTTGAGCTTGAAGTTTGTGGCCAGGGACAAGCACTTTGTGGACCACACCATGCGTCTGAGGTGCACGGCATCTATTTCGCGCATGTACACCATGAGCAATGAAGAGCTATTCATGGGCGGAAGACAGCAGTCATCCACCCTCCAGATACACGAAAACGAGAGTAGAGGTAGGTTCCTTTTTGCTGCAGTCGACCAGTTTAGTTCGTCTCTCTGAAAATATAGTCTGATTCTGATAAGTTGACTTTTTCTAGGTTTATGCTTGATTGATTCTAGTTATAAAAATAGGGTGAGAGAAGCCGGTTTATGTTGCCAATAACGATTATTGCCGATGTGCCAATCTAAGAATTTCCCTTCTTTCAACCGAAACGTAACTTCCTCAATTCCTGTGTCATCAAAATTTCACACTACCAAAATAAATTCCGCCAAGATATATAAAATGCGTCAATGCTGCACAGTGCACAGTATTAGTTAATTTACTTTTTAGTAGATGACGGTACACAAATTAAATAAAAATAGCATTTTTTGAATAAAAGAAAGTTGCATACATCAAGAAAAGTGATGAGGTCGGGAAGTATCCGATTGTCCCCACTTTTAATTATTTTTTGACAAAGGAAAATAATTAAACATTTCTTAAATATTGTGTTCTTTCATGTGACCAATTTCGCACTCAAATCTTCCTTTTTCTGATTTAGAACACCATTGTTTTGTGTAGCTCCTCCAACAGACACTAATTTTTTCAAAAATAAAAATTAAGATATTTTTCCAATATATTTTTTTTATTCTTTTCTATGTACTTAGAACTAATTAATACAATTTTTTTTTAATTTATCATTCTAAGTTTTATCTTGTGTCTGCTTAGGCTAACTAAGCTCGTCCTAGGTCAAGCATTTTTTTTTTTTTTTTTACCAGAGTCAGGCTATAACCGCTAGCTTTCTAGATTGTAAATCCACTAAAGAGTTTACTGATGCCGTTTGATATTAGGAAGAATTTTTTTTAAGTCGTTTTAAATCTAAGCAAATAGTGAATGCTCGAGAAAAGGAAATTTTCTAAATTACAATCTTTTTTTGTTGAGAAGAGTGCTCGTGATATATTTATAATTATTTATTTTAAAAAATAATAAAATGAAAACCACCTAGCTTTAGTTGAAACATGATTCTACATAATTCAGTGAACAATTCATTTTTATCTGAAAACATGCAGTAAGAAAAAAAATTCTTGAAATTTCGCTGATATTCTTATTGTAGTTTTATCTGATAGTTCTTCGTTATCTGAATTACTTTCAATTTATTTAAGTAGAATTTGCAAAGAAAATGTCTGTTTCACTGTTTACGCATAACCGATTGAATAATTTTGCATTATATTTACATTAAAAGCCCAATTTTATTGTATTAAGTTATTACTATGATTTCTTTCAGAAAAGCCCATCAAAGGATCATCAAATCCAAAACGTAAAGGGCAAAAACAAAGTATGTATTATTCATATAATACCTTCATTGATATCTAACTATATCATAAACATCTAATTATCTTGGCCTAATATACAATATGAATTATCTATCAAGTATTCACTTTAAAATGATGAAATGCAACGACAACAAAACAAAGCAACAAAACTTCAAAACATTGCATCTTATAACTAATAGAAGTAAATTTAACTGATTTTTATAATAGTGTAACGTACAATTCCATACGTTCTATTAACATACGTAATTCTGTAATAATTTTCAGTTTTGTTACTTTATGAGTGTTGTTTCTATCAATTTATTTTTAGCCCGAACGTATTTTCTTTTTTAATTTATTACGTATTAGGTATCTTTTCTACTAGAGTTGAAATAAAAAAAATCTACGTTTGCTTTCAATTTTTAAAAGGGCAAGACCGTTCGACTGATTTTCATGAAGTTTGATTAAAAAAAATTAGTATCAAAAACCTGAAAGATATTTTATATATTACTTTTGTTGATTTTTGTTCCTGTTTTCTTCATTTGTTCTGTAAAAGTTTTATACAAAGTCTAATATTAAGGCAAAAAGATTTTCATAAATTCGTATGACATTTTAATGTATTAAAAAAATTACTTCGACTGAAAATTTTGAAAACTTATATGACAATTGGAATTCTTGCATAATCTATTTTTCACGTTAAAAATTGAAGTAGATGAAGTAAAAGGGAGTAGTATTTTGAGAAAAAATGCTCAGTAATTGTTAAAAACAGAAATTCCGCTTTTAGCATCTCAATTATTTATCCTTGTTTATGCTTTATTTTGAAACCTTCTTGTCAAGCATAAATATTAGCTATTGAAACAGATAAAAAGTTCGCTTATTTGTTTTAGATTTGATGAACAATGCCAGGAAAGAAATTCTTTCATTCATTCATATCAGCATGTCATGAATGTATACTTATGATGAGACTGTTTCACATTTCTACAGCAACATGAATTTGTTCTCAATTGGTGATTGCAATACCGAAGCAAAAATGCAATACCTGTGTGCGGTATTTTTTAAAACGTGATTACCGAAACACCGGTATTAGAAATTTCTCAAAAAAAGATTTTAAAAATACTTGTTTCATTATCATGTTTCTTAGTTTTAGGCAAAAAAAAAAAAAAAAAAGATTTAACTATAAAAATTTACTGTGAACAAATATAAAATGAAAGAACAAATGTTACAATTAAAAAAAAAATTGTAAGAGCATCTATTGAATTCTTATTAAGCCTGGACCTCATTTTAGAGCACAAACTTCTTGCAGTTGAAAATACTCTTGCTGAATTCATACTGATCAGTGGTACTGTTAATAATGAACGAAAAACATCCTTTAATTGCCTCGAAGTCCTTCATCGAATTGGTTTGTGTTAACTTTTAAACCTATTGGTCTGAAATTAAAGATGAAAGTACTAAATATTATCTTTGTATCTTTTATTTGTTTTCGTCTTCTTTTCAAATAGCTTTGTAAGTAACTAAATACCGGAAAATATTTTCCAGTTCATTATCCCTTCCTCTAAACACATTTTTGAGGTACTAATTGCTAAATATTATCTCGCCAAGTATATACCTACGTTTAAATATCGAAACAGGACAGCAAACCAACACCGATGATAACAAATTACCATTATGCTAACAGAAAAGGTTTTACTTGAAATTAAGTACAGTTGAAAAAATAATATCATAAAATATTGTTGCAAATAATGGTTGGAATAAATTGTTCATAGTACAAATGCATTTGTAATTGCACTTGAAATTAATTTTTACAGAAGGGGAAGTGAGTCACTAAGGAAGTGGAAGAAATAAAAACATGGTGCACACAAATAAGCACAAAAATGCGATTCATTGCTCGTACTTTTTCACTTATTTATATTCAATTAATTCAGGTTCTTTAAGCCACCTTTTCGCTTCAATACATTGATTTTAGTACAGCTTTATCAAAAAGCAAATGCACATTTAAAGTTCTAACAAGTTAAGTTGAAAACTCTTTAACTGAACTCTATTTGTTGCTTGCAAAAGATAAACCGAAAAAAACAGTATTGCGAAACTGCAAAATAGCCTGAACTACCAGTATTCCGTATACCGGTATTGCGATAACTAGTCTCAATTTTTAACAGCAAAATGTCATGGGATTTCGGTTGCCACTTGTTTCACCTGTATGTACAACTTTTACTATGTATCTCATATTACTGTTCTGGAAATTAACCAAGCCAATATGGCGCTTCGCTGCAGATTTAACCACAAACAAAAACAGTAGTTTTATTTTTGAACGTTGTGCCATTAGCTTTGAAATTTAGTAGTTATTTATTCCATTGGTGCTGTTATTAATTCTTTTCTCCAACTCTGTTATTTATTCCGTTGTGCCAAATTTATCTTCAAAGAATGAGAGGAAATTTTATTGCAAATCCGAAAGCATCTAAACAAACTTTTTAAATCAAAAAACTACATCTGAAGAAATGTAGAACAGGGAGCATAACTATTAAATACCCATCGAGCTCAGAAAGTTAATTTTACAGTCTGTATTGACGTTTCGAACATTCAACCTTGCGTCATAGGTCACGTCACTTATATCTATTAAGGCCGGGCTTCTGGGGTAGGCGACCTGTGCCCCTGCCTAGGGTGGCAGATTTTTGGAGTGGCAAATTTCACGATAGCAAAATGCAAGGAGGCAGAACAAGAAAAAATAATAAAAACTCAAATTTGTTCCTTAGTTTATTTTATTTTTTATTTATTTATTTATTTATTTTTTGCAGCTAAAATTGCAGCAACACGTGAGAGTATGATCGATGGGTTAAAAAATATATTATTAAGATGAAGGTTCGTCACTTGACAACATTGGCTGGGGCGGTAAAACTACTAGAGCCGCCCCTGTACCCGTTTCTAAAAACGAGTATGACTTTTCGTATGATGAATACCTTATAATTGTCAATTTCTGAGAAAACTAAAAATCAACTTATTTTTCAAAATGAATGAAAATGTGAAACTTCAGGAGTAAAGTTAAATCAAACGAAGCTTCAACTTTGACTCCAAAGTTCGACTCTAAAATAAAATCACTTAAATAAAAAGTTATTTTTTATTTAGCCGTTTAGTGCACAATGATTTAGGAACTTTAGCGAAGCAGCGATTTTCCTTGAAAATATTTTATTTTTATAACTTCTTATCATATCGCACAAATATAAATATTTTACGAACTAGTCCATTGCTGAAAAAAATCGAATACTTTTAATTAAAAGAAGATCCATAAAGTTAAAAGTTGCATCTTTGAGCTTTCTTTTCTCATGCCAGATAATAATAATTTCTTCATTTTGACCTTTCCCAGGCGTTTCAATTTCCTCAATCTTTTTTATGGGAAAACGCTTAAATATTAATAATGTTTTACGATCACATCAGCCAATCTAATATCCAGTATGCAATTTTTGAAGTTTGGATCAATTTGTATTCGATTGCACAAGATAAATTTTAATCTTGCACTAAGGACTTGATGCTGTAAAACTTTTCGGTTATTATTGGACAATTCATGGATCACGACGTCAAGAGTTACGTCCACAAGTAGTTATTGAATCAAAATATATTTTAATTACGGTACGAAACAACGATATCAAGAAAAGCATAGTTTTAAGGTTCGCAATCCGAGCTGATTCATTGTGTGCATTTTGTTTACTACTTAAGAAAATTTAAAAAATCTTGATGACTTAATAAACAAGCCTTTATTAGTGCTTTTTAATTTATTTTTTAAATTTCAATAGTGGTATCCCATGTCTTCCTCAGTTGCTAATATAGTATATAACCGCTACTTCTTCTCTTTGATGACGAGACAGCTCACTGTCCGTTATCTCTTTTATTTTTTAAATATTTATTCAAAGTTTCTCGTTGTTATTTACACTTGCATTTGTGCACGCCTAATCGCAACACATATATTATAACGTTACATATTCAAAATGCATTTGATGGCATTTTGATGGCATTTTTCCTTAACTGGATTTTTGCGCTGTTAAATATGTAGAATATTTTATCATCTCTTTCTCTCTCTCTCTCTTTATATATATATATATATATATATATATATATATATATATATATATATATATATATATATATATATATATATATATATATATATATATATATATATATATATATATATATATATATATATATATATATATATATATATATATATATATATATATATATATATATATAGAGAGAGAGAGAGAGAGAGAGAGAGAGAGAGAGAGAGAGAGAGAGAGAGAGAACAGAGTCTCAAACCATCTCTATATAACTATTGAAATACAAATGTTGAAATAAATGTAGCCGCACATAATACGCCTATACTTGCTTCAGTTATTTTGGTAAATTTCAATTATTGTGGTTTCTTTTTACGACTTAAAATGCTACCAAATTTGCGGTAATCGTTTTGGAATACCTTGGCTAATGCTTCCCCTTCCTATTTTTTAAAACTGTCTGTTACTAATTTTCGTGAAAGAGAAATTGTTTCTAAATGCTGAGATACTTTTGGGGTGACCATAAAATTTTATTAACTTTTTCATACGAAATGTTACCAAAATAAGAAGTAAAATTGGCCATTGCTTGAAACTGTGCACTTAGACAAATTAATGGAAGTTTTTTTCCTGTTTATGAAGTTGCCTAATTTAGTTCGCGGATTATTTTACATTTTAGCAAAATTTTCAAACATTATTTAAATGGTGATATTAAGGATAATATTATTAAATGGTGGTGGTTACATGGTGAAAACCGAGAAATAGTATTACGCATTCTTTAACTTCAAAAACAGCGACTGTTGAAAAAATTGCTAAATGCTTCAGCTATTGAAATTTTTATACAAAAAAGTTCGGCGAAATTCCTCTTGGTCGATTGGATAATGAGTAAGTGTCCAATCAGCACAAATAAATAAAAACATTAATTTCATTAAAGTTACATTAAATTGAAAAATAATCATTCAAATCCATTCGCAACTGCAGAACTCGAATACGCTACCTTGCGGGGATTAACAATACTAAAGAAAAAGGTAAAACATTCCATTCCACGTGTTTTCTTTGGGGTAAATTACGGGCTTCAGACAGTTTGTGGTGTAACGTAATTTCATAAGAATAGAAAAGAAAGCTTCCCACAAACACGATGAAAAACTACTGTCATTCACTAAGCGTCAAAGCAAGTTATAAGTTGCGGCATTTGTTTGTTTTACCTTTTTCATTCGCCATTAGACAGTGACTGCAGCGTCCCCTATAGTTTATTGGAGTTGCGAATTAACTGTTTGCTAATCTTGTGAAAAAACGTTACTTTAAGATTTAACTGGAGAAAAAAAAGCCTTGAACAGTCAAACGAAAAGTAAAAATATTCAACAATTCTAGCTATCGAACAGAGTTGAGAAGATACACTAAATACTGAATTGAGTTGGTGAAAGCCTTCGAACATGGAACTAAAAGCTTATAACTCGCTTTTTATTCTACTCAAAAATTTTAAAATGATGCCATCTTTAGCAGAAAAACCTGAGCTTTCGGTGCACATATAATGTTAATATGCCTCCCTTAACGGAAAGAAAATTACCCTATGTGTTTTTCTGATGTATAAGCTATTATTTCTTTAAAATCTACTCAGAAGTTTTTGCGTGAAAGAGTAACAAACATTCTAACAAGCTTTCGCAAAGAATAGTTATAAGATTCATACAGCCTCTAGTTAAATGTAACTTTAAACTAAAAAAGGCAGTTTTCGAGAAATTAATAATAGAAATATCGGCAGTGTTTAACATTGATTTTATGAGAATTGTGCCAAATATCGGCTACATTACAAACTTAACTTCGAGTTCGGCGTGTCAGTTTTGTTGAGAAATTTGCCGAAAATTGGAAGAGATGTCGCTTATAAGACGTTACTTCAGTTTGCATTATGCGGAGTACCACTTAAAATTAAGATAAATTCGCCTCAATGAAACAAGTGAAGTTTCTAGTAGATGGTCGGAATGTTACTCGAAATGAAACACGTAGATGGTCAAAATGTAACTAGTTGATGATCGAAATGTAACACCAACATCACAAAAACTTTGGATTTGGCGTATCAGTTTTGGTGAGAAATTTGCCGAAAATTTGAAGGCATGTCGCTAACTTCAGTTTGCGTTATGTAGAATACGACGAAATTAAGATGGATTCGCCTAAATGAAACAAGTAAAGTTATTAGTAGATGGTCGAAATGGATAACCAATCGGTTGCCCATATGTTTCTCTTTACGAGCGTGAAGAAAAAGGTGATCAAAAGGAATATTTCCTTTAAAATTTGAGTCGGAAATTTTTAGTTATTGCAATTTTTCTTTTACTTTGTATAAGAAAGTAAAAGTAGCTGCATAGCTGAATCGATTATTTCAGGAAGGACATAAATCCTAGGAAATCCGTTGGACTTATGCCCTTTCTGAAATAATCGATTCAGCTATGTATCGGAGCATAGAAGTACTAAATACAAAATTTCAACACAACACAATAAACCGTTTTGGAGTTACGCAAGGTACAAGCAAAAATATATACGTATATACAGACGTGCTGCAGCTTGCAACCAAAAAGAGAGGCGCAAGATATGCTTAGCCAGTATTCCCGTTGGTGAGGAGGCAGTTGCTAAACCCATGTTGAATCTTTCGCTGCTTAAACTTTCATGATGCCAAATAAAGGGGGGGGGGGATTTAAAATTAGATGATCTTTGCATACAACGCGTTTTGTACAAGGGAAGGGGAGGGGGCTGACACCACAAATTACCGCCCCGAGGGACACCCTTGCATTTTTCAGGGGAAGTTATAGCATGGTGATTTTCGGTAGTTAAATTTATTCTCACAAAAATCTTTTTCCACAGTTACACCAAATACTCGATTCTGTCGTATAAGAACAATATCTGAGAGCAATATAATTCATTTTTTTAATATTTGAGTTTTTAAGGTTTTAATTCAAACAAGATCATACTCTCAAGTAAAAGTAGAAGAATTACTCATACTTAAAACTTAATAGTAGCATCCAGGGGCGGATACATACTAACATTGTAGGGGGGGGGGAGAGGGGCTTACTGAAGAATGACCCCCTCTCCATATGAATGAACCTACGGTTTTAGGCACAAAATATTTCGGAAACTGCTTGGGTTTTAATAGAAGTACTAAAACGGCGAGGAAAAGGCACTTTGCAGAGCATAAACGTTACTAATAAAGTTCATAAGCAAACAAAATGTAATATTTGAAATATTTACTTTTAAAAATAATCCATGTATTGAAAAGGTTACTGAAATTGTTTGCATTTTTTCATGAACTGTTTGAACACGATGAGGACGGATAGTAGTGTCGACGGTTTAGGGGGTGGGTCATGACCCATATTTACGATCCCCTGACAGTAAAGATTGACCACGGAGATATGGCAGATGACCTTGAAACAGAAACATCATTTACATCATTTGTAGTAGGTAGAATCAGCCAGAAAGCACCGAGTAGTAAAAAGTGCATTCTCGAAAAATGTATTCTATCTGTTACAAAATAATAACAAACCACCAATGATACAAATGATGTTTCCACTTCAAGGTCATCGGTCATCTGTTCGTGGTCAAGCTTTATCAGCATCAGCGGTTGCTCAACTGTGCCACAACAGAAGTTGCAAAGCATAACGCGTTCGCTTTCTGCTTTAGAAGTCGTGACATGCCGATTTCAATCACCTAGTTTATTTCAGATTTTTTTTTTTTTTTTTTTTGCTGCTCTAATAAACTTTTCTAAAAGATCAGAACAAACTATAATAAGTGAGAACATATATTTTAAACAATTCCATTCATATTCATTAACATTATGAACTTGGCTATGCCATATTTTGAAATAATACTCGATTTCAATAATAAAAAATTAGCAGTAATAATATTTCGATTTTGCGTAGCATACTCAAAGATGTCGTAATTTTAACTAAAGTCATATTCCACCGATTCCTATGGCAATAATTTTCACATGAGCTTTTTACAACAATTACATTGAAATCTTTACTGGAGTGTATGATTAGCTGCAACTAAGAAAATTGGATCATAAGTGGTTCATTTAATTATTTTTACTATAACTTATTAAGTAAACCTATATTCTCAAAACAAATTAAAATTTCCATCAGAAACTGAAAGAAATTTACGAATAAACTGCTCCCATGTACTTACAGTGATAGTTAATTTGAAAATTAAATACGTAATTCCAGTTAAAAAAAATATTGAAATGGCTCACTTATCGTAAAAATTGCTCAGAAATGAATAACCTTACCCTATAAATGAGTTCTAAGCATGCTAATTTCAAATAACCCCTATTTATTTATTTGTACCTCAAACTTTCTAACATACAGTCAAAGGTGCCCAGAGCCTAGATGGGGGACGGTGGGGGGGGGGGAGCGGAGGAGTTCTCAATTTGTCGAATAAAGTTCCGAATTTTACCGAACGAGAAAAAAAGAAAGAAAAAGAAAAGCACGTGCGTACATACATATTTGCGTACCAACATTTAATGAGAAAATACATTGAACTAAAAAATATTTTTAAAAAACTGCAACATAGCAATAGTGTCTTTTCCGACAATGTTGGCAAATTTTCCGAAGCATCAATCAAAATTTTCGGAATAAGAAACCGTTTTCGAAGGTCTAATGACCTCCCATCGAAGAGCCCTGCATGCAGCATTAACCGTCGAGTAACAATCGAATCTGCAGTCTTACTTTTAACCTCGATAAACATTAAACGCCAAACAAAATGATTTGCGTTCGACTCATGTGCCAGACTTTATCAACAGGACTTTCGCATTCATGTTCTTGGACATGAACTTTAAATTATTATTACATGCTGTAAATACAGACATATCTTATTAATCCAAGCAAATAAGGGACTCAAGTCGGCAGAATTTTTTAAAAAAGGAAGGATTAAACAGAATAACCTAAATATTTAGCCAAGGTGCATAAACAAACTACCGTTGACAGTACACACAGCTAAAAAGTGAGTGCACACAGATTATAACAATATTTTTGCAAGTTCATACCCATTTACTAAGTGGTATGAAAAAAAATGACCCTCTAGCTGTTGTAGTTTTTTAGATATAAGGGGTCGAAATTTTGATGTTTTGCTCCGTCGGCTCATACTTAAAAAAACCTGACCATAACTCTGGAACAAATACAGTTAGAAACTTGAACTTTATATATTTTGAAAGTTTACATTAAGAGCTTTAAAAGGATATATTAAATGATACAAAAATACAATTTTTCATTTTGAAGGTCATTTGAATTGACCTTTGACCTTGAGTGTTTCCAAAAGTTTTAATTTTAAAAGTTTGAAAAAAATATATTTTGTATACCCTATTATTTTCTTTATTTGTGCTAAGTTTCATGTTGGGACAACACTGGGATCATGCATAATTTAACAATTTTTCATTTTAAAGGTCATTTGAATTGATCTTTGACCTTGAGTATTTCCAAAAGTTATAATTTTAGAAATTTGAAAAAAAAAAAAAAATATTTTGTATAGACTATTATTTTCTTCATTTGTGCCAAGTTTCATGTTGGGACAACTCTGGGATCAGGCATAATTTAAACTTTAATGTTACTCCGTGTGGCCAAAAATCAATTGCCATCAATTGAAAGTCAAATATGTTTTCCCTAATGTGTCATAATCATGCTGATAATACAACATTAGAAAAATGAAAAATTCATTTAACGTGATGTACAATGAGTAAATTACATAAAATAATTATACAAGTTATCCATGCAGTCAAACTTGACTTAACCGTTATATACTTCTTCTTGACAATGCTTTGCTAGGTTGCTTTCTGCTTCTCCAATTTTATATCTCCTTCCAGTTTCTGCATTTGAGTAAAAACTGGTCCCAAGTCTTCACGCACACAATGTTATGGCAGACAAGGGCGCCAATATGGGGGGGGGGCTCAAGCCCCCCTTTGAAATTAGAACTTCCTTGCTTTTAGTACTTTTATCTTTGCAAAAATGTAAAAACATTTCTTCTACAGCAATTATTGAATAAGTTATTAAAAACGTCAAATTTTAATAGTTATAATATGTACTGAAATCGGTTTCTATAGGGAAAATATCCTGCTAAACCATAAGGAAAATATCTGAGCCCCCCCCCCCTTACATTTTTGCATATGGGCGCCCTTGGTGGCAGATGAAAAGGATTTTAATTATTCCAGGCTTTTACAAGTATTTGAAATGCTATTTGGACGAAGAAGGAGGTTTGTTCGTAAGTGATAAATTTGCAATGTCTTAAAACATGTAAAATTGGACAATAGAGCCTGGATTTATGTCGTCGGCTGAACAAGGCAGGACGAACGGATTACCTAACTGCAAATTTGGAAGTGATAATATGTTCCACCTTAGCTGAAAATCTATGTTCTTCCGGGACACAAAAATCGTCAAATTTTGCAACTTTTTTTATCATTTGAAAAATTACTCCGTTCATCTGTTTAAAAGGACGTTTGAATCTTGTTTCTATCTTAATTAGAACCAAAGAAATAATTATTTTTGTTGCATGCACCTAACTAATGTGTATTTAACTTTACAATTTTAAACGGGTTTTTCTCCATGATTCAATTTTTCCCGATTTCTTGCATTCAAACTCTTATAAGTCAGGATAAAGATAAAGTAATGAAATTTGGAGCATACCTTTTTCAAACAGTTTACTTTAATTTTTATTCGGCGAACTTGAAAAAAAAAAACGTTTACTGCAAAAAATATGATTTTTTTGAAAAAAGTATCTTCGAATTTTTCGAAATTTTTCTTCAAATATTATTTTTAATTTTTTATTAAACCAATATTTTTAAAATTGCCGAATAAAAATTAAAGCTTAGATGTTTGTACATAGTTTTTTGAAAAAAAATTGAAAATTGACCAAGAATACTTTGAGTTATAATAATTTAAAGCAACCCCATTTTTTTAAAAAAACAAATTAAATTTAAATGAAAAATTTTTTTATTAGTATTTATGTAATGATTTTGCTTATTAAATAGATGTTGAATCAGTGCAAAAAATTTCAAACCTCTAAAGTATTTAATAAAAATTTTTTCAAAATGTGTCCCGGACCCCCTTAAGACGACATAAATACTTCGAATTGAATGAAGTTTAGAAGCAGTAGTTGAGTGGCATTTAAACCAAATCTTCATATTTTCACACGATTTTGAGGGAATGTGAAGTTGTTGTCCAGCTCGAAGGGTTATAAAAAAAACTGAACTAAAGTTACCTACTTGTAGCTGTACATAGTATAATATGTGTGTGAAGTTTTTTGCATAGACTTTGCAACCCCCCTCCCCCCGCCCCTGGAAGAATGTGATGATGACTCAGAAAAATGGACAGCTAATTGTAATGCTTTCGGCTAATATTTCACCGGATAATTTTTGAAGCACAATACGATCATTTCTGTATGAAGAATTATTTATTTAATCTAAAGACGTTTTTGCATTACTTCAAGATAAATTTGAGAAGAGTTTTGATGATTTGCCAAAAATTTTGAGTGGGAATTTCAACATCAACTTTGCAGATGATAAAAATCTGCCATTATTTGAATTTTTTTAATGAAGAATTGAATTTAACGATGTCCAACGATTGCAATTTTAACACAATGAGATATAAAACTGCAGTTTTGATGCAGTCTTTAAGAGATATTTAAAGAGATTCGAATCAAAGTTTTTTGCTTCCTAATTTATTTACCATAAACCTATAGTATCAGTTTTGAAATGTAATAATAATAATGATGATGATCAGGACGTAAAAAAATCATGATATTAAAAATGAATGATATGTATAAATTTGAAAAAAAAAATTAAAAAACTGCATTTTTTTATTTTAATCATTTTTTAATGAACCCCAAATTATTTGGCATGCCTTAAAATTCGAATTTCCCGGCATGCTGGTCATTCTCACGGCATTTCGGCATGTCGGGTAAAGAGCGGTAATACAGTAAATTGATTACGTGGAAAGTTCAGTATGTGTATTGCTTATAATTTTTATGGCGTGGAAAAGTGAAGAACTCAAGTGAAGTACTCAAAAAGTAAGAACTCATATTCAAATATTTCCTATATTTGCATTAATATTTACTTTAAACTGAAATAAACCAACCAAAATGTTTATAATTGATGCTCGGATTGCTGATAAACGTAAAACCCAGACTGTAGCTGATATTTTGAATCTACAAATTATAAAATTTTAAGTTTTGAAACTACAATTAATTTTAAATGAAAACTAAACCCACCACACTCACACACAAACACGCGCGCGCGAACAAACATACCATATTTATTTTATAGTTTTAATTTGTTCACTTCTGTCGAAAGTCGCATAACTGCCCTTTTTTTTTTCTTTTGGTCTACGGGTTGGAGTGGGATTTTAATTTTTGCTATGCGAAATGAATGGTTTACTAAATCTCTATTTTTTCGGGAAGGGGAGCGTAATTTTTATTTTGCTCTAATGGTGACGCGTATTGTAACTGAGTCTTCTTAACAGGCTCTTTAAACTGAGTTCTCAAAGGGTATCTCCTAACAGTAATTTTAGTATCGAAATTTTCATTTGGTATATCAGTAACATTATCATATACAGTACGTTCAGGATTTACGCACATTATTATTAGAATTAGGTGAACTAATACTACAACCTGGTACATTGTTATTAGAAATTGGCAAATTAATATCTGAACATGGTATATTTTTATTAGAAGAATTATGAATCATTTGTCTGTCCCGAATGTCATTTCAAGGTTTTATTTTTTTTTTTCACAATCAGACAGCTCTTTATGCATATCATCTGCAACCATACTTGAATGGGGATCAATAACAAAATATGGATGGAGTTGCTCATTATGAGCAAAAAAAAAAAGGAAACAATTGCCAGCATTATTGACTACTAATGTGTTAAAACCTTTTGGCTTAAGTACACTGTTAAAACAACAGGTTGCGTTTGGCATCTTTCAGGGGTAAAACGCTTGTTCACCAGCGACACCCAATACGGAGCCGGAATGGCACCTCTTACTAGGGCGAAAAATGGGCACCTTTTAAAAGACAGGCAGCGCGGGGGAAAAGAAGGAACCTTCGGAGAGAAAATGGCACCCTCTTGATTTCTACAGTAGATCCTCTTCCTCGTCCCCCCTATTGTGTGCGTTTTTGAATATTATTGTGTTCTATTTATTGTTTTGGTTTATGATAGACAAAGTCTTGGTACTTTTTTCACATTGAATTCATTTTGTATTAAAACTTGTCATTAAGGCATTTGATCACATTTCAGACTTTCCAACATAATATAGAAGTGTTCATGGCTTCAATTCCTCTATCTGAGTTCTAACTCTCATAAGAATCCTTGGATTGCTCAGTAGTTTTAAATGATATTGACATTTACTATAGCATGATACTAAAAGATAAGAGTGTAGGCATTTATGGATAATTTACAAGCACAGCGAAAAATATTCAGTTATATTACAATCACGGAAAAATCAAATCGTTTCATAAAATGCAGGCGTTTCATAAACGTTCAAAATATTTTAATCAAGAGTAACACGTATTATATAGTTCGACATTTGAATATTCTATTTGAACATAAGTAATCTAAAAAAAACACCTTTTTTTTTCTTTGTTAAATAGAAACTTTTTTGACATTAAAAATCAAAACAAATTTTTAGCATCCTACATAATGAAAAGCATTGGAAACAAAAATTAGAGAGAGAAAAAAAAAATAAACGCGTCTGGACACTGCATTCGGTTTTTGAAATAACACCAATGAAATATTTTCACGTAATGAGTCATGGCATGATACACACAGAGAGATTTCTTTTCAAAGCTTTTTTTTCTTCGCTACGTCTACGCAGTTATTTTATTGAGAAGATAAAGACATTTAGTGTATCTGCTGTAGCAGTTAGTTACATCATTGAATTTTCATCCCGTTACTTATTAATTATTTCGTATTGCTAACAATAAATAATTTTGGGGAAAATCCGTGAGACCGCAGACGTGACAAGCAATGAACACCATATATTAGTACACGTGATAAAAAAAAGGCCATACATCACTATGTTAAAACGGTTAACTATAAACAATAAGCAGTACTCAGTTTACTTTGTTGAAACACAACTCTGAAAACACTAAAAGCCTGTTGGAAAGCCTTAAATGTTACACCATGATACATTACTTACGCAATGTATGCCTGTACTTACGCAAGGTGTTGAAGGTTTGTCCCAGAAATGTGGAATTTTAATCCAGTTTCGTTGTTTTTTCAATGTGAAAATTTAATGTACCAACAACTACGTTGCAGCATCGTCGTCCGCCATTAATGTGGCTGAATTGAACTTATGCCGGAGTGCACAGCGCATGTGCGAGCGAGGCACCTTTGCGGAGGAAAAGATTCGCTATTGGCTACTGCGTGGGCTGATGGCCCTTCATTACCTTCTTTCATCCACTGAGGTGCTAAAAGATATCGGAACAATATTTCCTAACCTTTATGGCACCGTGGCACCCTGTGGCTCCTTCTTTGCACCCTACGGCGGGAAATCGCACCCAGCTGGCACCTCTGGTTATAACAGTGTAATGTACCCCGAGTGCCTCCGAGTACCCTTAATGATGATGGTGCTGGCAGTGGCATATGCATTCGTTTTCGGGGTCTTGAAATTAAGATCCAGAGAAGAAATCCAAACTTTTGTTCAGTTTTCCGAAGCAAGCTTATAGCAATTTAGAAAATCTGAACTCCCTCTTGTAACTCCCACAGTTGAATGATATCTAGATCTGTACGGATAGCAGAATTGCTATCCAGAACTTTGCCAACTGGCATAATGTAAGGGATGACACTAGTGGGAAGATTCTCAAGATCCTAAAACGTCTTTCCCCTTTTCACCAGATTCACTTTCTGTGGATCCCGTCCCATATCGATGTCGCTGGTAACGAAATGGCTGACGCTTTAGCAAGAGCTGGTGTTGGTGAGACCATTGTTCCTGTACCCCTCTCTCACTTTCATGGAGTCTTTCTCTAAACAAAAGGCAGCGAACATGGCCATTTGAAAAGCCACGCCGGTGCATGATTTGTATCAAAGCCGGCAGCCTGGTGGCTCTCTTACACGGGACTACTGCAGACAAAACCAAATTGCTCTCACCCGTCTCTTGAGTGGACATTTATCAACAATGACTGTTGTGAATGGTATTACACAGTTCGAACTTTGCGCTAAGTGTTCATTTGCACAGGCCTCTCCTGTCCACATTTTATCCTGTTTGGGGCTCACCAGACGGGACCTGTTTGGTGATCCTTTTCAGGTCTTGGACTCCCTCAGGGTGAATGGATTCATGGATCTGATCTAGCTCTGCGGATCTCGGGGATGAGAATCAACAACACCCCGAGTTCACTGCCTTGTAAAGACCAACTGGCTCATAAAATTCATTCTGATAACACTAGATGGGTGCACTGTATTCATCGGTCACAGTAACATCAGTTATATCAGCCTAAAATTCTTATTATTTAAATCCAAACTTACGACTGTCCGTTACTGGACCCTTGTCTGTTACTGGTGTCATTACCCTGTCTTCTTTCATGCTTTTTTCGTCTTTCTTTGACTTTTACTGGGAAAGTAGGCTAAAAAGTGTTGATTGATAAAAGTAGTTTATTTCTTAAATTGGACGAATTTCATGTTTACATAGACATTATTATTATTATTATTATTTTGCGTTTCGAGGGGGGGACTCCAAAAATTACCATCCCGGGTGTCACCCATGCTAGACAAGCCACTGTATATAGAAATTAATATATATATATATATATATATATATATATATATATATATATATATATATATATATATATATATATATATATATATATCACTGTTAAAAATTCAGGAAGATTTTCTGGTAATTGTTACTGTAAAATTGCATCGCCGACGCATCGCTGATTTTTACGGTAATTTATACCGGAGAAATAAGCGATCCCAGCGCCAACTGGTTGCTGTGGCCTACCGAGGAAACCGTAAAATTTTACAGTAACATTTGATTTTTACGGTAATAGTTACTGGCAACATGGATGCCAGTAACAATTACCGTAAATTTTTAACAGTATATATATATATATATATATATATATATATATATATATATATATATATATATATATATGTATATATATATATATATATATATATATATATATATATATATATATATATTAGGGTGGTCCTTATTTTTGAAGTTGTAGATATTTTACACGACGCCCCCTCAATTTGTTCCATTATACAAATAAATGATCCATGCAAAATTTTAAGTCAATCCATGAATATTAACACGTGTCCCTAGGGCCCCCTTTTTTGAGTTTTAAAGAAAAAATTGCAGATTTTCTTATTTTTATGTAAAAATATTCCTAGGTTTCATATTTAAAGTAATTTTGAACCTCAATAGATGTTGCTACTTCCAGACCAACCATTCTCTCACTTTCATTCTGTAAAATTTTACATATTACATAGGGTACATATACACCAATGGCCTTGGGACAGGCATACCGCTATTCGCGCTCGTTTCAAACCAAGCGGCAGGGAACATTTCTTTCCACCAAGATGGACACAAGGGATTCTAAAGGTAATTAGAATGATTTTTGATAACAAATTGCCTCCTCCAGGCTTTGGGAGTGTTGATTTAGAATATTTTCTGTGTTTGTAATAGGTGTGGCAAATAGGGTCACTAGGTTTCCATGCTATAAATATAAGTAATGACAATTATATTTTAATTCGCTGTTCTTTAGTTATATGCTTAAATGTTTATGCATTCTTATAATTTAAATTTTGAAAAATCCTCGATTACCCTACCATATAAATAAACTCTGTTTTCCATATTTAAAATATAAATTTAAAAAAATTACAGATCGGAATAATGTAAAAATCTATACCTTAAACTGACTTCTATTTCAGTACATAGTCCTTTATTACCATCAAATTCCTCTTGCAATTCACAAGATTTAGTAACCGAAATGGGTGTCTATCCTAACTTGTTGAACCTTTTTTTCTATATCTGGTCTATCACAACGCAAAAAAGCTTGAAAACTATTGAGATCTGCTCGCATTTCATTAATGTTGGACAAAAACCATATTAGGGACAAAGATGCTGCTCATTTATTAACAGCCTATGTAGATGAGGTAAATTTAAATCCAAATAACCTTATGATCAATCGTACATCCCTTAAGAGAGCAAGAGAAAATCTTCGAGAGGTAAAACCACATTTCATGAATTTAAATTTAGATTTTTTAGTTATTCCCTGAGATACAAAGCTACATTCAAATGTAACTGGAAAAAAACGCCGATAGGCTTACCATGATAGCTTCAGGTTCCAATGTTGAACAGCTGCTCAGAATTTCTGAGATATTTCTTCAGTTGTACATGTGATATCTTAGATGATTGCTCTTTATTGTTAACTGTTCAACCTGTAGTGTTTTATACAGCGGCTTACAATACCGGCCGTATAAATTGTGCATGTAATTTTTCAGAGCAAAAGCTGAACAGTGATATATTGCATTTGTATTGCTATCATCATGCACTTGAAATCGTACTGCAGAGTGTCTTAAAAGAAGTTCTTGCCTTTCTTAGTTCTAGACTCGATATTCTATTATTTAAGCGCTTCAAAATTCAAAAATTGCACACACCACTTAAATTTTAAAAGAAGAATTTGATGACACATTATTGTTTATAGAAAGCGGAATTAAGAAATATTACAGAGAATTCTCATAACGTGTAATAATATTTCTTGGTGAAGTCCTCCCTCCTACAGGGATATGTTTTCGGCAACCTGGAGCTTATCCCTGACCCAGAGGGGTGGCAAAAGAAATTTCTTGTTTAAAAATTTATATATTTAGGAAGCAATTTAAATTGACACTACATGAAAAGATTGCCCGTAAATGCTGTTTTACAGTTAAATGTTGTATGAAGATATAGTTTTTCGCAGCAACCCATTCTAAGCCTTTTAAATTAATATAAAGTCTAGTGTCTAAAAAAACCTGCAGCGTACAAAATGATGACAAACATGCAGCAGAAGCAGTGATTGAAAAATTCATAAATCACTTATGGTACTTAGGGGATGAACTAGTAGCTTTGTCCAAAAATGCTTGCTGAATAGGAAGACGTGTGTGACGACTGTATAAAAAAATTCAAATAACAGTAGTTGATTTGGAATACTTTCCTGGTAAAGATCTTCCTCTTTATAGAATCAATTACAAGTCAATAAAACTGTTTGATAAGTTACAAACACCAAAAGATGTTTTCCTATTTGATCCTGATTCATGGCAAAATGAAAGAAGTTATTTAAAGGGAAGAGATACCGTTAAAATGCTGAAAGTTGTGAATGACACAACTGAAAGAGGAGCACAATTAATCGAAGAATTTCACAATCAATTTACCAAATATGAGTAACAAAAGCAATTTAGTATTTTACAGACACTTAAACTATCGGGAAAAAATGCGCACGATTGAGATACATTGATTACTCGTACGATTAAGGTAAAGTTTCTAAAGCATTATTTCATTCTTATTCAAAGTAAAATCTTTTGATAATATAAAGTAATTAAAAGGGTTAATTTTAGTGCTACCTCACTGTGAAAATATTTTGCAAACCTAGGAGAAAAGATGTACTGGGTCTGAAGTAAAAACTCGGAAGATTTGTGAGAAAATTATCAAAAGTGTTCAAGTTCAACGGCCTAGGGGCACGTGTTGTTATTGACCTATCGAGTTCAAATTTTGCACACGTTACTTTTTACTATAGTGTCACAAAACTAGGGGGCGTCACTTGGTGAATTCCGAAAAAAAAATTTTCCCATATAAATAAGGACCACCCTAATAAAATATATATATATATATATATATATATATATATATATATATATATATATATATATATCATTGTTGACAATTTCTCAGCTATAAAAGTTATAAAACCGTAACAATTTGTTTTTTACATGAAATTGAACTACTATATTTATTAAAGTCACACCAAACAACGTAAGTAGAAGCACAAATTTGTAAATTACAGCAGACACGTGTTTCGGCGTTACAGGGAACGCCTTTTTCAATGCAAAAATAATGAGCTTATGGATGAAAAGACATCCGACAAAAGCCAAGAGCAGATAAGCATGCAGCTTAAAAGATAAAAACAGCGGATTAGCCAAACACCAATGACAAAGTTATAAACCTTTCAGGAACCAATAGGAATGCAAGCAAAGGTCAGGAGCTTTCGCTTAGGTACGAACCCAGAAAGAAAGAATTCAATTGGACAAGGATTAAGCCGAAGCTTAAACAAAAAGAAAAGAAATTGTCAGTAACCGTGAACCGCAAGAAAGGAAAAGCAGAATGGAAAACCATGAAATAAGATAAACAGAAACAAAAAATATTCGAAAAAAGGAAAAATAAAGATAAATAGAAGAAAATTGGGGGGGGGGGTGTCAATCAAGACAAAAAGGCAAAAATAAACAAAGGAAGATAGATAAAAATGAGTGGAAAAAAAAAGAGGGGTGGGGGAATGGGGAAAGGACAGTATTAAAGATATGGGAGCCAAATGTTAGAAAAATATGGAACTGCACTACGATCGTTAACTAAGTTAGAACTGTTCCTCAAAATATGAAAGGATTCCCAAAAGTCAAGATCTGATGAATTGGGGCATTTTTGGATAATCTGAAAAGAGTTAAAATCAAAAGAGTGATTCGAATCCCAACAATGTTGAGCAATACTAGACTTATTTAATTGTTGTTTTTTCACATAATTTTGATGCTCTTTCAAGCGAATTTTTAAAGCACGCCGAGTCTGTCCAATATAGGCAAGTTTACAACTACAATTAATTCTATAAATTCCACAACAATTAAGAGGGTGAATAGGATCTTTAAGAGAAGAGAATGAAAGTTTATTAATTTACATGCATTATTTTGAGGTTAAGCTGTTCCAAAAACTGCAGTTCCAATTTTATGTTCGGTATGTTGATGATTGTTTTGTTCTAATGAACTTGAATCAGTTTGAGAGTGATGAGGTTTTATCTATTTTAAACTCCATTGATCCTCATATTCAGTTTTTCTTGTGAGAAAAGAACGGAATAATTGCATTTCATTTCTTGATGTACTTGTTTCTCGTACAGAAATTGGTTTTGAAACTACTGTTTATCGCAAAACCTTTTGCTGTCTCTTTACCTCCTCATAGACTATCGTTCTCATCCTCCAAATCAAAAATATTTTGCTTTTAATTCTTTTTGTTTATCGCGCAATTAATATTTGTTCTTCGTCCGGAACTTCTTAAAGTGGAACTTAATTATCTTAAAGCTGTGGCAATTGATAGAGACTATCCGCCAACTTTGATTGATTCCATTTTATAAAAAACTTTCAAATAAATCCCAAACTAATGTTCTTAACCGAACCTTCATCAGAAAGAATTTGGTTGTTTTGCCATTCTTTCCATCTGTAAGCTATCAGGTTGCTAAGATTCTAAAACGTTTCCAATTCCAGTTGGTGTTCTCTCCTATTAATAAACTTTCATTCTCTTCTCTTAAAGATCCTATTCACCCTCTTAATTGTTGTGGAATTTATAGAATTAATTGTAGTTGTAAACTTGCCTATATTGGACAGACTCGGCGTGCTTTAAAAATTCGCTTGAAAGAGCATCAAAATTAATGTGAAAAAACAACAATTAAATAAGTCTAGTATTGCTCAACATTGTTGGGATTCGAATCACTCTTTTGATTTTAACTCTTTTCAGATTATCCAAAAATGCCCCAATTCATCAGATCTTGACTTTTGGGAATCCTTTCATTATTTTGAGGAACAGTTCTAACTTAGTTAACGATCGTAGTGCAGTTCCATATTTTTCTAACATTTGGCTCCCATATCTTTAATACTGTCCTTTCCCCCATTCCCCACCCCTCTTTTTTTTTTCCACTCATTTTTTATCTATCTTCCTTTGTTTATTTTTGCCCTTTTTGTCTTGATTGACACACCCCCCCCCCCCCAATGTTTCTTCTATTTATCTTTATTTTTCCTTTTTTTCGAATATTTTTTGTTTCTGTTTATCTTATTTCATGGTTTTCCATTCTGCTTTTCCTTTCTTGCGGTTCACGGTTACTGACAATTTCTTTTCTTTTTGTTTAAGCTTCGGCTTAATCCTTGTCCAATTGAATTCTTTCTTTCTGGGTTCGTACCTAAGCGAAAGCTCCTGACCTTTGCTTGCATTCCTATTGGTTCCTGAAAGGTTTATAACTTTGTCATTGGTGTTTGGCTAATCCGCTGTTTTTATCTTTTAAGCTGCATGCTTATCTGCTCTTGGCTTTTGTCGGATGTCTTTTCATCCATAAGCTCATTATTTTTGCATTGAAAAAGGCGTTCCCTGTAACGCCGAAACAACGTGTCTGCTGTAAATTTACAAATTTGTGCTTCTACTTACGTTGTTTGGTCTGACTTTACTATTCAGCACAAAAGGTATTTATTTATCTTACTATATTTATATTCAAATTTTATTTTAAAAACGAGCTGATGTGTGCATCACATGACTTCCTTTTACTCCAATTTAATGTAATTTCCCCATTACTGGCAATTTTAATGTAATTCAATAGTTTACTCTCTAAATTTAAACCAACAGGGGCCAAATTGATTTTTAAAAAAAACGCCAAATTTGTCGCCAAGTTCAAAAGACTGACGATATATCGCCTAGTGTCCGCCAAAATTATAACACCACTTGAGTTTACAAAGAAATTAACGATGATTTCCTCCCAAAAAGGGGCAAAAAGACCCCTTTAGAAACACCCGAATGCAAGCAAAAGGAAAGTTGCACAACTAGACCCCACTAGGATTCTACGTACCAAATTTTAACTTCCTAGGACTTACCATTCTTGAGTTATGTGACATACATACGCACATCCGCACATACGTACATCATACATACGTACATACAGACGTCACGAGAAAATTCGTTGTAATTAACTCGGGAATCATCATTATGGATATTTCGCGTGTCTATCCGTTCTTAGGCACTTATCCACGTGTTGTCGAGTCGGAAAAAAAAACTCAATATTCATTCGAGGGTGAGTAAAATGGAAATTAAGGTCGATTTTTGAGTGAATTCTTTTTGCGAATACAATATTTCCTTTTTTTGTGAAAGGAAGTAAAAAACTGCTTAAACCCATAACTAGTTATTTATCCTAGTCTAATATTTTGAATTTAAAATAGAAAAAATACACTATAAAGATGGGAAAATAATTTGTTCAGAAAGAAATTTTAAATTTTGTTTCCCGGAAGTTAGAATGAATAGCTTGAACAAAAAGTCACTAGTTTCAAAGCATTGTCAAGCGGCTAGTAATTTATTCTCACACCGCAAGATTCTTTTCATCGATTTGCTGTTTGTATTTTAGTTTCAAAATTGAAACCATTCATAATTTAAGGACTGTTTTCTTTGACTGCTTCATTAAACTTAGCTTCTTAGTGCTTCTCAATAGAACGAGTAAAAATTTCATTCTCGACGTGGCTTTTGCTAAGAGAAGATTTGTCATTGCTTTCTTTGCCATGAATCATTTTACAAATTGTGAAATTTTGCATCTTGTTTGATTTAAAGGTGGCGAAGTTACCCTTTTCGTTAAATACAAACAGTTAAAAAAGCTTTATAGTTCTTCGAAAAAGGTTTTCAAAGTAATGGACATATTTGAAGTTCTGTCGGGAAAGGCATTGTACATACAAAAAATTAAGTAACTAAATAAAAAATAGTTTAATTGAAGCGTGGTGATTCTATATTGTCTTTAAAATATTTCTCTTTATTTTTTAAGGGGTTGATGTTGAGAAAAAACATCACGCTTTGGTGGAATATTCTGAAACCATACCAGAGGCACGTTTTAACGTCACTTCCGGTCCCAACGAAGACCCCATCACAGAAACCGAACAATTTTCCGACAACAACAGTGTAAATGAAGGGGAAGATACAACACAGAAAAGCTCCATTGTATACTTTACAAGTAATTCCTTAGTTATTTTTTTTATATGTAAAGGGTGTCCCAAAATTAACGCAAGATTTGAATTTGCCACCATTTTTCCCATAAATTGTTGGCAGCCATGAAAAAAGAACAATTTGACAGTTGAGAGTTTAGGGTTAGTAAAAATGGGGTGTTATTGTACCATACAGCTAGAGAGAGCGAAACATTTCAATTACTGCATAAGGCATTTCCTAGTCGCGTACTCTCTCATTTCGGTGATCAGAATTGGCACCCTAGATCGTGTGATTTAACATTTTTAAATTTCTTCTTATGGGGTTATTTGAATTAAAAGGTCTATGTCAACAAGCCCACAACCACCCGTGCATTACCGTGTTGCGATACCGAGCGCCAATAACAGTAACTGCTTGACCAGCCTCAACTTTCATTATTTTTGAAACAATTGTTCAATAATGAAAGCGCGTTATTGTATCGTATAACGCTCCATTTTTGATTACCCTAAACTCTCAGCTGTCAAATTGTTCTTTTTTCAAAAAGAACAATTCTTTTTTCAAAAAGAACAATTTGGGGGGTTTCAACAATTTTCTGGGAAAAAAGCACACAATCAGTGGCGTAGCTAGACCCGACTTTCGGGGGGGGGGTTACTTCTTTTATATATATATATATATATATATATATATATATATATATATATATATATATATAATCGCTTGGAATTTTTTTCCTTTTCTTCTTTTTTTTTTCTTTCTCTTCTCTCTTCTTCTTCTCTTTTTTTTTTTGAGACTAACGTTTCGGGGGGGGGGGGTTGTCCCCAAAACCCCCCCTTAGCTACGCCCCTGCACCCAATGAACAATTTAATGGCAATTTAATGTACCCTTATCTCATTTGTGCAACGCTATGAGCGGAAAAATAACAAACAGTTGAAAATAATTAGTCGGATTGCTTTTGCATTTAGTGAGAGGTGAAAGGCGAAAAGATAAGGAAGTTCAGTGACAGATGGAAAAGGATCCTTCCATACTTTCTGAATTATTTTTATAAAAAAATTTCCAATTGAAAAAGTTTCTTCCCACCAAAATTCATCATGTTTTCTTCAATAAGAAATAACGGTTGTTCATAGAAGTAATTAGTTGAGGACATATATTTCATCTATACTGAGCAAATGAATGATAAATTTTCCTTCCCTCTTTCTTTGTATTGTTGCAAAAAGCACAGTCGGAACTGCTTTTTGTCTACACAGTCAGATCTTGAGTTGTAATCTGAGAAAGTAAAGCTGTAGCATAAAAACTCAGTATTAAATTTTAACCTTTAAAGAACCCCCCTCTTTCTTATTAATTTCTAAAATTTACAAAAATATATATTTTTTAAATTTTTTTGCTAAATACTTTCCATTCTTTTTTCCACAAGACTGCGCAGTTGTAAGAAATTCGAAACTGAACATGTATTTAATTTTACTTATCTGTATATAACTTTACCATTTAAAATTTTATTCACTGTTTTGGATTTGAAATAAATTACTTTGCAAGACTTGCAATTTTTCTATTCACTGTGTCTTCACTCCTTTACACTTTATGTTTATTTTATTTTATTTTACTTTATTTTATTTATTTATTTATTTATTTATTTATTTATTTATTTATTTATTTTTTTTTTTTTTTTGAGCGAGAGAGAAAAAAGGTAACCAAAGGTATTCAGGCTGTTTTAGTGTATTCACAAATTGCAAAAATAAGTTCTCAATGCCTTGTTTTTTCCGCAGCTTTATACAAATTTTAGTAAATTTTCAAATTTCAAAATTTAGTGATCCTTTTAAAGCAATCAGACATAATTTACCTTTCTTGAAGAATGTTTATGAATATTTTAAACCATTCTGGCTGTGTGTTTTCCACACGCATAAAGTTTGCTCGTCTTCGACTTGACGATTATTGAGTAACTAACAAAAATACCCGGCGTTGCTTGGGTCAGTAAGAATTGTGAGAAACAATCGCTACTTTTATTACCTCGGACATACATACATACAGAAGTAGGCATCCTCATATAAATAATAGCCAATGATAAAGTTATCCGCGTGTTTCAACAATGAAACTCCGCGCTACGGCATGATAACTTGATAATATGTTTTTATAATGCTTAACATGCAGGGAAATGCTTTATCGTGACAAGACTGAACTCGATGTGGTGACTTAACTGTTTTTACTGGTAAGGGTGTCATTTTAGGTGGAATAAAGAAATTTGAAAATGCTCAACAATGATCACTATCTACTGGAGTTAATGTTTAATCCACTGGAGTTAGGGTTAAACTACCAAATTTAACTTAAACTACCAAAACATCACCAAGTAGGCAATCGCTGCGTTCAATCGCTGAGGATACAATTCCTAAGAAAGCAATAAACGTCATACATGCTCCAGAGAAGCCTTGATTCAAAATTTTCATTATGATTACTTTTAATATTGTTGCTGTAAGGCAACGAATTTTCGTAACAATAGGTTTTATATTTAATCATTTAATGGGGAAATTACATGACATTTACTGTTTTCCATCCTAACGTTTTTAAACTAAGATTTTTAGGAATAAATTATAGCCTAAGTTGCTCCCTGATAATGTAGCTATCTATGGTGAAAAAAATGGTTAAAATCAGTCCAGTAGATTTGAAGATTAACCCGAACCTACATACAGAAGTAGCCGTTTATGTATAAAGATAATGACGTCTTAACTTTCTTGCCTGTTATTGTTCTAAGTGTACGTTTATTGAAGAAATAACTATTAAATATGGAGCTGTGTAATGTGTGCACCATCGAGAAGGAATACCAAAGGAGGGAGCCATAGCAAATGTCTCAGTGAAATAAGCTTGGGACCCAATGTTTCCCAGGTCAGGTGATTTGTTTGGCTAGGAAGTTGTCGCGTTTTGGCACGCAATCGCTCTTTTGGCATTAAATATTTTTCAGACAACGCGACGGCGCTTATCATGAAGTCGGGGCTACAAATCAGAGCAACTCTGACTCCAACTCCTTTACCGCATAATAATAAATAAATAAATAAATAACGGATACAAATACAGGCCTATCATTCAAACTCCCCCTCCCCACTTCTTTCCGGATTTTAAAATATAATGTAACTGCATTTTTCATGTATTTTGATGTTTATTCCCTGAAATGACGGGCATGTACAAATAGTTTAAAGCATTCAGTTATTGACTGAAAATTTATGGATTCATATGTATTGTAAATGATTCCATACGCAGGCATACTAGTATTTAAATTGAAACATAAAAATAGCAAATCTTTATTTTTGCGCATCTGCTGTTCACAGGAGCTTGGCGAGAAGATACTCGCCAACAAAGCAAATTTACACAAAATGCTTAAGAGCAGTTAAAATAATTACTAGTTAAGTAAAAAGTGTTTTTATTTAACTAAAATGTTATTTCCACTCAAGATATACAATGTTTTATAACTTTTATAGATAAAATAAGTACAAGAATTTAAAAATTATAAGCAACTGTGGAATATGTACTCGTTGAATGCATATAAATGTTACTTTTTCTTTATTTAGAAGTAAAAAACATTCGTACATGCTAGGGAAAAGTAACTGGGCCTCCTGGTGTGGCTTTTTCCTCACAGTTTACAATGCTAGAATACTACACTATTACTATAAATCTAATTTTTCCCTTCTACAGTTAAAGGTTGTTATCATGCATGGTTTCAGCTAATGAAAACTTCTTCAGCGGTTACGGTCAACTCGAAATTGCTCCCCAAGTCACATGGTACTGTTGCCGTATCGGGATAGTAGAGTTGCACTCTCTCCATCTATTCCTTCTCAATGGTGTGCACGCTTTGCAATTCATTCTAAAACGAAAGATTAAGAAATAGGGTAACGATAATAGTAACACAGTATAAGTTTATATTAAAATAATAAGAATTTTTGGCGGGTAAACCTGATGTTGCTTCGACCCATGAATACGGTGCAACCATCTAGTGTTATCAGAATGAATTTAATAAGCCAATCGGCAGTGGTGGAAGGTTATGAGCAGCTACCACGAGGTCTGCCTGTGTTTCATGTTCATTTGAATTTAATAAGGTTTTAGATCTAAAAATAAAGATTTTTTGCACATTTTGAATAGAAAAGGTAAATTCTGTCCATGATTCATCTTTTCCTCATCCTATCTGTTACTGAGTATCATCAGAATTTTCGGTGTCTGTTACTGAGGTCAAATCTTTTTTCGAAATTGAGCAAATAAAATAGAATTAACTGATTCAGAGGATAAAGAAGCAGCCAAACGTTAGATAAGATGTAGTTGCATGACAGAAATATAGTTTTAAAAATCTAAATACATTAAAATGCTCAGAAAATTGAGTTAGCCTTAAGCATGTCTGTTACTGGTGCCGTTACCCAATCGATTTTCAGCTATTTTTTAACATTTGAATACTGACGTGATTCTTCTAAAAAAAATATTCTCTACTTTTTACTTCAAATAACGAAACAGGTAGATGCGTATATTCAGAAAACAGTAATTGCTCTGCATGGAAAGAAAATGCGTTTAAACTATACGTGAAAAGTTAGTTCATTGCCCTAAATTTACTTTCGACATTGCAGAAAAATATTTAGGTTAGTTTGTGAGTTTTGTTCTTTAGAAAACGTCAGGTTTTATTTTTAAAATATGACTTGAAATCTAATGACGTTCCAAAAATCAAAAACAAACACTCCACGTTTTTTCATGTGAAAATGCAGTGACATAGTTTTGCTGACGAAAAAAAGCTAGAAATATGAAACTATCAGCTGTCAAAGAAACTATTTGAACTTATTGATTTTCCTGACTTCAGCCCCATCGACCATTATTTCGTTAATTCTTTTAATTACGAAATACTACGTCAGTTGCTTTTATGGGTGTAGGGGATGATTACAAGTTATTTATAGAAAAGGATTCCTTAATGTTACAGCTGATTACGTTCAATTGCAACGGCAGGAACCTATTTTATTTTATTTTTATTTAAAGTATTGTAGTATGAACTGCTTTTTACGTACAAGGTTTGCTTTTTTAGACTTCTTCATTATCATAGCCTCAGAAAAACTGTAGGGTATCTTACTGTTACTTTCAGGCTTTGATGTCTTAATGTTGCTTTGAGAAGACGATATACACTGAACCCACGATATGCGCAGTGGGTCCGATAAGGGCTTTTTTTAAGTGAAAACTTTTGGTGGTGGCGAAAAATCATCCATTCGCGACACCGAAAACCGTCACCTCACCAACATTTGGAATACAGCGCATGCGCGGCTTCTCTGCTCCTTTACGAGTGATTTTTCGTTAAGATTATGAGGCTCAGTGGCGCTATCAGCAACGCGTCAATCTCAAAAACTGAACAAAATGCCGATCGTGCGTTCGATCCTCACCCTAGTATAATATTTTAAGTGAAAACTTATCAAGGCTCGCTGGGTATTTTTTGAGATGAGAGAAAACAATGTTTCTGAAATCGGTGAGACATTGTGTTTGCCGTTGCCACTATAAAACTGGACAGTAGGGTGGGCCGAAATAAGCCGAAAAAAATTTTTTTTCGAAATCAATTTTTGGATAGCGCGCAAAAGTTGCGTAGTGAGCTAGTTAGCACTCACAAAAAATTTCTTGGATATTAAAAAATATCTAGCCGGCGCTATTTGACATTGAAAAACCGCAAAAAAAGAGAAAAATGAATTTTTGTCGAAATTTTTTTTAAAAAACTAAATTCCAAATATTTTGCTGGAATGCACCGAAAATGTTATATAATGAGCCAGTTCGAGCCCATAAAATATTTCATTGATTTTAATGAGCATTTAACCGTTCCTTTCCGACATTAAAAATTGGAGAAAAATGAAAAAATATTGAATTTCTTTAAAAACCAATGTGAAAATTATTTTTCAAAATTAAATCATAGACTAATTAATTAAATAGCACTATTAATCATAGTAATTATTATCACGTAATAGTATCATACATTTTCTAGAATTACATATATATAGATAATAAAATTTTAAAAAAGAAATCTTCAAATTTGATTTATAATACCTCATGCATAATGAATATTATTTTTTGGAATAATATTGTCCCTTGTTATCAAATGATGGAAGTTCTTTCCTAGCTTGAAGTTTGGCACGAATGTATCCATCTCGTGCAGTTTCACCACGAACTTTTATTGCAGCTTCGGTTATTAGTTTCACACAACGTTTCACAGCTTGCGTGTGACAGGGAAATTTCTCGAAAGTAAACTCTGTAGAATGTTCTTTGCACATTTCTTTCCATTGTTGGTCTTTTTGACGCATTGTAAGAGTTGGCTCTGTTACAACACAGTTTGCCCAATCAACTAAATCAACGGCTTCAAAATTGAGTTTAGGACGCTCAAAAAATCGTACACCATCCGAGCTCTTCGTCTTCTTATTTCTAGAGTTCAGAATGCGCCTAACAGCTAATTCCCGAATGTATTTTCTTGAGTCAAACAACATTGTCAACAGTAGCTGTTCAGGATGAGCGAAATATGCATTACTTGAGAGAACTTTGAAAATTATCTCCTTAACGTTGTCTGGAAACTGCCTTCCAAGAGAAATCATTTTCCAAACATGTTGGGCGCCGTACTGGCAGTTCGGTTTTATTTTTATTTCAAACCACATTGGAGCATAAACTAACATTACATACTTTACAAGTATTGTAAGATTTTCTGATGGAGTTGGAGTGCCTATATACAAGTCTAACAAATGGTTTGCAGTTGTCAGCCATCGCCCATGACTGACTGAGTTTGCCTCGGCTACTGTCAGCCACGCTTGAAGGACAACTGGCCATCTTTTACGGCAAGACAGATTCTATACAAATATTGTTGTTCAATACTTAAATTTTTTATATCTTCCATGTCCAAAACCAGAAGATTGCAGTCAATTTTATCAAATTTGACCACCGGATTTTTTTACTATCTCTAAGAAGTTGTTCGATAGCTCCAGAATATGAATGTGGCCACTTTGTGCAACCGTCCAATTCCAGTATAAGATGCCTCAGTGGCAACTCATTGTGGACATTGGACGCAAGAGAGGACCCCTTTAATTGCTTAACTCTCAGCTGTGGAGGTGTAGAATTACAGCATTTCTTAATGAAGGATACTTGCGTTCAATTCATTAATCAGTTTAAAGGACTTCAGAGGATTCACATTTTTTTAATACTCAAGGGCTCTATTTGTCAAATATATATAAAATAGTTATAAAATAATCTTAGGAATAATAGAAGTAGTTGAGCGCCGTTTATTATCCCGAAGAAACTACTGGAACCAAAGATTAAAAAATTAGCATCTTATGTAACTATTTTTTATTTGAGTGTGTGCATTTTTTAAAATTGGCGTACAAATGTCGCATAAAATTGATTGAATTTTCACTGTTTGTTCTAGGTAACGTATTGCGTAACATTTCAGTACTTACTTATTTCGAAACTACTTTTATTTATTTTTTTTTTTTTTTCATTTTGCCAATGTTTCAGTCTTAAAGGAGCGTAGCTAAATATTCTACGAAATGTATAAAAATCTTTGAGGATTTCAACTAATGCACTGACAGATACTTCTAATGCTTGTTGAAACTAGCTCCAAACTTTTATTTTTGCCCCCCCCCCTCTTTTTTTTTTTTTTTTTTTTTTTGAAAAAAGTGCATTTTTGTCCTTTTTTTCAGTTTTTCAAGGTCAAATAGCGCCGGCTAAATATTAAACAAATTTAGCGAAATTTTTTATGGGTAATAACGGGTCC